>NW_027118084.1:0-198098 GCF_038497915.1 Lipomyces doorenjongii
GAATATCGAATTTTATTCGAATGCCTTTGAAAGAGTCGAATATCGAATACGAATATTGGGAAAACCTGCCGATATTCGTATTCGAAACAGCCCTATTGTCATCTAATGGTCACACATTGATTTGCTCTAGCAGAGGGTCTAAACAGAACGCTCTTAAGTTTTTGCTGCTAGGATACACCGTTGATATACCTGAACTTCAGTGCCTCCCACACTAATTCTTCTGAGCCGCACAATCACCAACACATCCGTGGGTGACATGTGGATCAATCCAGCCAGCAATGTCACCAGATTGGTCCAACCATTTCGATTGAAACTTTGCGTGGAGCAACCGCTTCTCCCGCATGCGGCAAATGAGCTGCACAGTAACTCAGGACGAAAGCTACGTGATAACGAGGAAGCTGCGAAAATAATTTGAACTAACTGTCTGCGCTGGGTTTTGGTAAGTTTCTAGAATCTTTTGTGGGTGCGATGGATTGAGTTTGTACGTGTGATCTTTGTCTAACGACATCATAGACAGGGCTAGGCGTGCTTCTGGTTGGAAAGGTACGGACTATGAAGAACTCACGGATTTGAGGAATCTAACGTGAACAGTGTGTTCAATCGGGCTTCCGAATTTGAGTACGTTCGTGACACACCAGTGCTTGGTCGTTTTCTAAGCTGTCCCAGCACACACGGCGCCGCAGCTTCGGTTCAGGTGAGATTATCTACGTTGACAGTTCGATTGGAAGACTTATGGTCTAACTAATATATGCAGCGCTGTTGAGGTACCGTCATGTCCCACAGCGCGTGGCCAAGAGATATGTCGAAGGCATCTGGCAGTGGTGCCAGCAATTCATATCGATTCGGCAATGTCTTTAGGACTCTCACAAAGGGTCTTAAGAGCTCGTACACTGCAAGTACAAGTAGCCCAACTGCACCATCCACTCTCTCGTCTCAGCTAGGAGAGGGGCAAACTACAAAAGTTTCCGGTGTCGATATCGATGTCATGCTCGCTCGAATTGGCAGGAGTTCAGCTAATGAAGATAGAATTGCAGCTGCAGAGCTAGTTGCTGATGCGATTAGTCGGACAGCTATATCGAAAAGCATTGTCGAAATTTGGTACACAGCGCAGGATATGCTCTTGCCAACGAACCCGTTAGATGTTAGGCGAGCAGGCTTAAACGTATTGAACGCTTGCATCGTTTACGATGCGGATGAAGACTCTGCATCTGTCAATAGACTAGTGTATTACCGTACTCTGGTGGAATATCCTCTCGGTGAGGACTTTGATATGCAACTGAAAGCATTTAAGGCGCTCACCAAGGATGGTCGCGAGTTACCGGTACTTGGTCCATCAGAGAGTCCGATGGTGCAGATTTTATCAACATGGTTACGAGTTATCTTCAGGGATGCCACACTCGCGAGATCCGCGGCGAAGCTTGCAGACGAGAATATGGGAGGTGATAGCGAAAGCAAGCAACTTCCGAGCGAGGAGAATCTGCACAACTTATGCTCATATATTATCAATATTCTCAAGTTTAACTTCTATGCATTTGACGAGAAAGACATTATATTGCTACTGAAGGATATCCTCAATATCTGCCGTCGCACATCCAACAAAAGTGATATTATAGAAGGTATTGTTATGATTAATACCCTCACAGTCTACGGAAATTTGCCCTTATCAATGTTAGAGCAGAGTATAGAGACGTTATGCGGTGCTAGTTCGGTCGTTCCAGAGCTATTCAATTCATGCTGGGACGCTGTATTGCATCTTGTAAACAGTCACCTGGCCAACAATACGATCGTGGCATTATACAACATTCTTCGGGAGCCGGAAAATGTCCGAGGTCGAAGCGCAATGAAGGGTGCGATTGTGTTTTTGCAGAAACTCCTTGAGCACGAGCCCGGTCAGACCAAGACGTATAATTTGACAGTTAATTCCGTTATGCGATCTTATAACACTGTGATGACAATACGCGACAACATCCAGATTGATCTCGCCGTTTGCAACAGTATGAAAACGCTGATGCTGAATAACGAAACATACTCATTGATGTCATACGAGGACTATAAATCTCCTGATTCGCCACTTGTTGTCATCGCACAGGCTGCCAAACATGTTGTGTTGCCAACCCCGGCAGTTGAGACGCCCTGTTGGGACGACGAGAAATATCCGGCCAATTCAATCAGACATCTACTTCAGAAAATACTTGAAAGGCTGAGAATGTCGTATCAGTGCGGTTCGTTTAATGGGCCTCCTGAAACGCTCATTCAATTTTTCCTGGACGTTAATCCGCACATTGACGAAGATACAGCGAATATTGTCGTCGACTACTACGAGCATGAGTATCTTTGCTTCCCATCATCCAGCGGATGGCGAGAAAATTCAGAGGTACTATTGGATGCATTTTACCGGAACCAATCTCGTCCATTCTCGCTTAGAGCCAAGGTCATCCGGCACATGAAGACCGTATACTGGATCTCGAAAGAAGTATGCGACGAACGCACAGCAGATGAATTCCTGGAGAAAATATTCCAGACTATCCGTATAGAATCCGATATGAACATACTGGCCCAAGTCATCGATTTTGGTGTTGGGGTAGCGTCGTTGATTGGAATGGATGGATTCAAAAAGCTGGTGAAAACGTTTCGTGAATGTATGCGCGCACAGAATCAGACTATGTCTAATCCCACGATGTTGACCCGGCGGTCGGTTATGGATGGTGACGATATGGAAATCAAACTGTCTGCGTTGTCGACGACTCTGCCTCCAGCAGGTCCGACAGTAATAAGGACAATATCACGATTGACGGCGTCGGAAGCGTCGCATTCACAATTGCGGCCTGCATCATCTACATCATTACCATTGTCACAGACTGCAACGCAGTTGAGACCAGGGCATGAAGAAAGCAAGGAAGAAAAGGCTACATCATCACGAATTATCGCTCGCGCATTTGTTATAATGTTCATACATGGTCTGGAAAAGAGCGGCGAGAAGTCGGCTATCATTTACAAGGAGCTTCTTGAAGTCTGTAGTCGACCTTCAGACTGGGATCCGGAGACGATTATCATCATATATCGTCTTCTCTTTAGAATTCGCGTTAACAAGGCTTCGAGACTAGTGCTTATCCAGCCAATGGAGATGGATGGACTCGCCGATATTGTAGGACGGTTTGTTCCAAACATGACATTAGACGCGCAGAAGGCTGCTGTTTGGAAGTATCCTGAACCCGAGACGATATTGGGAACGCCTCTTCCAGAACGTGCGAGTTTCTACGTTACAGTATGTGGAAACGACACGAAAATGCAGCTGCAAGAAAAGTACCTTTCTGAAGGTGATCAGGTCATCGAGGAATATTACGTAAATCGTAAACGCGGCATTGCGAGCTTGAACATGTCAGCATGGCTCGCGATTATCTTCCAGCAGATCAAGGATGGTACGAATTGGGAAATATACTCCTTCATTGTCGCTCATCTAGGGCCACAGCTCTCCAATCTCCAATTGTTTATGGCATCACGAACAGAGATTCGGTGGCTCAGATCGATGATTTGCGATCAACTTACTGGACAGCTACCTCCGCTGAATATCCCAAAGGGTGTTACCAAGGCGGATGTGCAGGTTGTCCTAGTGAGAACCATGTCATCAATTATTGGCTACCAGAGCTTCTATTCAAAAATGGATCAAGACAATATTGTCAAAGCGGTATTGGTTGGGCTAGTGTCATGGGAGCGCATCGCGGCGTCGTGCGTACATTGTCTGCTGGTATGCAGTTACGAGTTTCCGCTTTCAATTAAGAAGTTTTTGTCGCAAATATTCACGAATTTCCAGACAAAGATCACCAACTCTGGATTGAGCGTGCACATTCTCGAATTCCTGACCGCTATGGCCCGGATTCCGTCTTTGACGTCAAATTTCACGCAGGATGATTTTAAGCGAGTGTTTGCGATGTCGTTCAAATATATGGAGCACGCAAACGATTTGTCTTCGTCATCGTCCGCGGCGTCCTCCAATTCGAATAAGGTTTTGTCTCAATATTTGATTGCTTTGGCGTATAGCGTTGTGTCTACGTGGTATCTGACAATGAGAATGGCTGATCGTCGAGATTTGGCGCCGTTCATCATTCGCGGATTGCTACTAGCAAATGGAAATCGCACCTCATCGACTGCTGCGTATTCGGGTGGAAGTGGTCCAACTGCACAGAGCGGGCCAGGATTCTCCGGAGCTATCACTCCAAATGATGAGCGAAGTTGGGCATCAGTTGATTTGATATCACGCTTCACGTACTCTGATATCGAGCTGAAGATGCACACGGTGTTTTCCGGACTTGGACGTGACCGACCACGGAGCGAGGTTGTGGGAAATATATGGATTCATGGCATCAGCATTGTGTCGATCGAAACATTCGTGAAGACAGGAATTTCACAAGTGGTCGTGCGACGGCCAACCGGAACAGCCTCCTTCAATATATTTCCAGATAGTCGCATGCTTCCAGGATGGGCGGATCCAGAATTGCTACTGTCCGGCGGAGCATCATTATCGTCAACTACCGAGCGGCTTGGTGTGGATTCACCACCTACGGAAGATCCTATTTCAGCCAATGATCAACTTGCATTTCTGCCGGACTACTTTTTCACTGAGCTTGTCGCAGCGCCGGAGTTCCAGTCTGTGCTTGCGCCGACACTGATCCCAAATCCATCCGATCCAACTATAGTGCGTGCAATCAGCATGTTCGACCGCACACCTGTCGTTGATTTCCACAAGATCGGTATCATATATATCGGTTTGAACCAGACATCCGAACGTGAAATCCTGTCCAACTCAGTTGGCTCAAAGGCGTACTTGGATTTCTTGGATGGTATGGGTATGTTGATCAGACTACGTGGAAACAAACAGGTATATACTGGTGGTCTTGATACGGAGCATGACATCGACGGGGAATTCGCGTATGCCTGGTCAGACAAGATCACCCAGGCAATATTCCACTGCACGACCCTGATGCCGAGTCGACGCTTGTCGTCAGATTGGAGTCCACAGAGCGGCGAGCTAATGTATGATGATGAGAGTTTATCGAACAAGAAAAGGCATATCGGAAACAATTACGTCAATATCTACTGGAACGAATCCGGTAAGCCCTTTAATTTCGAAACGATTCGCTCTCAGTTTAACTTCATCAATATTGTCATTTCACCACATACTAAAGCAGCTTCCACGTTCTCGCCAAGTTCGTCATCAGTGGCATCATCGTTACTTGGGGATCCGGCGGAGTCACCATTTGACTTCTACAAAGTCAGAGTGCTGATTCAACCGTCGGTGGATGCCTCGGCAGTCTTCTCGTCGCCGGCATCACATCTGAAGATGGTAGGAAAGAAGTCTTTGCCATTATTTGTTCGTAACCTCGCTTTTAACGCTGATATATTTGCTGTTGTTTGGCACGCACTACCGGATGATGAATACTTGTCCAATTGGCAGTATCGGTTGCGGCAAATCAGAAATTTGAAAGATAGGACCAATACTGCCATCGAGAAGGCTTCTAATGCGGCAATGGAGCGTGCGAGAGAGAATGACGTGAAGAGTGATTAATGGTACATAAAATGAAGGATGACATAACCTGTACATAGCCTGTGCTGTAGCAATAGTTGGACATAGACGGTAAGGAATAAGTTTAGCAATTCGGAGTTCTATACATGGATTGAGTAGAGTTGGTTTGCTTGCTTTGCTTTTTTAGTTGTAGGATAAGTTACTCGTAACTATGATGATTATTGGTTTGGAATTATTGCAGATTCAATATGCGAATAATTATTAGCAGTCCACCTCTACAAGGTCGCTAGATATGTTCTGTAAATACGACTCCAAAATAGAATTTCCTCCTCTAATGTATCTCATATAGACTTCTGGTAATGATGGAACGAACAAGCAGAAGGGTACAGATTGTCCATTCGTCCGCGACTGGTCACTTCCTCACACAATATTAAGCACCTCCCAACGGCATTGTTCTCACGATTCACGTACAAAAGTTCTGTTGCCAGCCTTGTGCGAACTACTTAAGGGCGCGATCACTTGCAGTGATCATGCATCCACGAGCACGAGTGCCCCGAGCAGTATTCAGTCCTCGCGCCGGCTCACGATCCAACTCTTCTGGGTCCTCAAGCTCGACAACATCTTTGGACGCTACGCCGCCCACGAAAAAGAATCCAAGAACGCGAAAATCACTGAGCACCAACCCGAATATACGAATGGCATCCGCAATGACAGCTGAGAAAAATACGGTGCACAATGGAGAGGTGTTGGTGGTCGACTCTCTAATTACAGAGTCGTCCACAACGCAGGACGAGGTCGCGAGGATGTGCGCAGGGTTGATCCCCGACGGGCAGCTTGCAGTTCTGCAACGTCAACTTCATGCTGACTTCTTGAAAATTCCTATGTCATTCCAGCTCCCACCAAATTATACAGGTCTGGATGCTTCGAAGCCATGGCTCATGTATTGGCCGCTGCATGCATTAGAGGTACTTGACCCAGACAATCAAACAGACGATATATTATCCCGGATCGGACCCTCAATTATGGCCTGTTTGAATGAAATAGAAGGGGCATTTGGCGGTGGAAACGGCCAAATAGCGCACCTTGCTGCGACATATGCATCTTTGAATGCATTGGCTATATCGCGGGACGAGCACGTTTGGTCACAGATCAATAGAGAAAGGTTATACAAGTGGCTGATGTCGGTCAAACTACCGGATGGTGGATTCAGTATGCATGTCGGTGGAGAAGAGGACGTCCGGTATGGGTTTGATATATCCCACGGATTATTATTCTAACATGTGATAGAGCAGTATACTGCGCTTTGGCAACTGCGGCATTACTGAACATCATAACGCCCGAACTCACAGAAGGCACAGCAGAATGGATTTCACGATGTCAAACATATGAAGGCGGTATTGGAGGCGCACCTGGCAATGAAGCTCACGGAGGCTACGCGTTCTGTGGCCTTGCTGCACTCTGCATCCTCGGTAATCCAGTCGAAATGATCCCAAAATATCTCGACGTCGACAGTTTCGTCCGTTGGCTTTCGGCGCGTCAATATCAGCCAGAAGGAGGATTTTCGGGCCGTACAAACAAGCTTGTGGACGGCTGTTACAGCTGGTGGGTCGGCGGATGCTGGTCCATTCTAGAAGGCGCGTTGCCACGGATTACTTCCAAGGACATCCTGTGGAGCAAGGCTGATTTGCAGAAATATATTCTGTTTTGCTGCCAGAGCCCCAGAGGTGGTCTGCGTGATAAGCCTGGAAAGTATGGATATCCACCTCTTACGACAATATATAATTTCATAGTCATTGCTAAACAGAATAGATCCTCGGACTTCTATCACTCGTGCTACGTGCTCTCTGGCCTCTCAGAGGTGCAACACAGATATTCATTCAGGCCTAAATTGCGCGGCTCCGAGTCTGGTGAATGGTCATTTATGTGGACTTATGAACTGGAATCTCCAGATATTGTTATAATTGACGAACAGAACGTTGTTGGCCCTCTCAACCCGGTGCATGTGCTGCCTGCCGGTGTAGGTGAGCGTATGCACGACTTCTACGCTGCGTTAGGCACGCTCGAGCTGTAAATAGATTTAAAGGGATTCTTGATCGCATGGAGTTCGTGTGTTATTTGATATGGCATGTAACTTGGTGTATATATAGCACTTTTGCGGCTTGTATCTGGCAATTGGTAGGCAACGCATAATAAAAGTATGGATACTTCTGGACTAACCCCTAACTTTGTATAATCCAGTATAACTTTGATTATGAAGTCACGTGCACAAGCCATATGACTTTGGGCAAGGGTTGTGCTTCTTTAGACGCTCAGAAATAATTTTCACGCATTGGAAATGAATTGATCAACACGGCGCCAATCGTAATCTCGAACTGATTCTTTAACAAACGTTTGAGTGGGCGACTCCACAGGTCTATTGAGTTTAGACTGGTCTGCTACGGACTCAATTATCGCAATAATTCTACGAATTCAATCCGCAAGTAACACGCAAAAAAATCGGAACGCATTAACGAACATCAACATTCATAATGGAGACTCCGGAAGAATTGAGAACTGAGCAGATTCAGAACAGTCTGATAAAGTTAGGCTTGGGCAATCTTTCCAAAGCTCTTCCGTCGAGCGCAACTGACAAAATCCGCACTACTCCGGGAATTTCACATGTACTCTCGTTTTACGACAGGCTCGCAGCGAAGCGAGCTGCCAGCGGGCTCACTACTCCTATTAAGTTTGAAGATTTTACAAAGGAAGTCGAGAAGGAGGTTCTACCGACACTTTACATGTCTCAAGGTCTTCGTGCAGATATTAACCAGACGCTAAATATCAAGCCTATGTTCAACGTGATGCAGAGTTTTGCGGTTGGTAATGGACGAGACAGCAACTACAACTTTACTACCATATGGGGAACAGACAGACACTTCCTACGGGGTGGCTTAGATAACGAATTGAATGTGAATGCACACGGCGCCACCCGCATTTCAGACACTATTATTTCACGATTCCAGGCGCACGCTTCTGACAAAGGCGCACAGGTCGTACTCGAGACCGATATTGCTGGTCCCGACTTCTTCCTCAATCTTCGAACCATGAATCCATCTTTCCTTGACTCCAAATTTTCCGGCATTTTGGGCTTAAACTTCTCACAGAGCATAACGAAGAGACTTACCCTTGGCCTCGGTGGCACCTGGCAGCGACAGCAGGCAGAGTATCCTGCATCAGCTGGATTTGAGCTTGGTGCGCGATACGCGACCGAAACGTATATTGGTTCTGGTATCCTTACTGCTCAGGGAATGGCGACCTTGGGATTCACTCAAAAGTTGACTGACAAGGTCCAAGCTGCTGTTTCCACGCAGCTTGATTTGACAGGCATGTCTAACATGGCTGCTCTTATGGCTGGCGAGCCACCAACTCCATCAGGCACAACCGTCGCTGGAGTTAAGGTCGACTTCCCAGATCAGTCGACCGTCAGAGCCCAGATTGACTCCACCGGTAAGCTAGGCTTCGCCGTCGACAGATTCGTTGCACCAACCGTCAAGATGACTATTTCAAGCGAGCTGGATCATGTTAAAAGCACTTGCAAGATTGGTTTGGGGTTGCAGATTGAGAGTCAGTCGGAGTCAGTGGCGGAGACGATGATGAAGTTGCAGACCGCGGATAGAGACGAAGCTAGAAAGTTCATGGCGGATCCGCCACAGTAGATAAAAAAATTTTTTGTATGTAAGTATTTATCATGTCTACGTGTTAGTCTCCATTATATTCTGTTCAATAGCTGTAATAACATTCATCGTAAAATTCATCACCTTTTCATATCTATTATTAGATGACAGAGAGTTGCACGCAAGTAGAGTATTCTCGTGTTTAGGGTACAGGAGGCTGGTCGAGTCCCAATTTCGCGGTTCGGGCTCAGCTGTTAGTAAACAAACATCAACGCGAATGTGAAAAAAAATATCGATGGCCATAGCCGTGCACATCATTGAGCCACCTAGACCTGAGATTTCATTCCGCATTACTAACTCGACAATAAACTTTTGGCTTAGGCAAAATTTTGGGTGCTTCATTTAAGCTGACGATGGAGCCCGCACAAGGTCTACAAAATGTTGCAGCATTATTGCAATCTTCTTTGAATCCAGCAATCGCAAAGCAATGTATGTGCAATTTGTCTGACATAAAATTGAAATTGAACTGGCAGTAAAGGCTGATAACTGATGTTGACTGTATTTAGCGGAGCAGTCGTTACGAGCTGCTGAAGCGCAGCAGGGATTTTCGATCTTGCTATTGCAGATCGTGGCTTCGACTGACTTTTCGCATACGACTCGTCTTGCCGGTGCATTGTTCTTCAAAAACTTTATTCGGAGGAAATGGACAGATGAAGAAGGAAACTATCTGATTCCGGGGCCCGATGTGAACGCAGTCAAGAGTGAGATCGTGGGGTTGATGATCACCCAACCGCCGTCCATTCAAGTCCAATTGGGTGAGGCGATCAGTATTATGGCTGACTCCGACTTTCCGGATCGTTGGCAGAATCTAGTAGATGTAAATATCAGTCATATTACTATTTAATGATATGTGCTAATTGAAATAGGATCTTGTTTCCCGACTAAGTCCAACTGATCTTGCAGTCAATAATGGTGTTTTGCAAGTGGCCCACTCGATCTTCAAGCGCTGGCGCCCGTTGTTCCGATCAGATGCACTTTTCATGGAAATTAAACTGGTATTAGACAAATTCTGCATGCCATTTATGACACTGTTCCAGCGCACCGATGAGCTCATCACTGAGAACCAAAATAACAAGGCCGCGTTGGAACCACTATTTCAGTCACTATTACTTATTACTAAGATTTATTTTGATCTGAACTGTCAAGATATTCCAGAGTTTTTTGAGGATCATATTGACTTATTGATGGGACTTGTTCATAAGTACTTGCAGTACAGCAATCCAATTATTGAGACCGATGTAAGCTAAATGCTTTTGTATCGTTATAGTTACTAATGCGCTCCAGGATGACAATGAAACCGGCCCTTTGGAACAGGTAAAGGCATCTATCTGTGAATTAATTCAATTATACTCCCAGCGATACGAGGACGTGTTCGGTGCCCACTTACCAAGTTTTGTTGACACCACGTGGACTCTGTTGACGACTACTGGCCTCGAGCCGAAGTACGACCTCTTAATTAGTCGAGCACTATCGTTTTTGACGACTGTCACCAAGTCGCCAGAGCGAGCTCAGGTTTTCAGTTCAAGCGATATCTTGCAGCAAATAGTGGAGAAGGTCGTATTGCCGAATATGTCGCTCCGAAGTATGTTTCATCCTCTCATTTATAAATTATATACTGACAGCGAGTCCAGCAAGTGACGAGGAGTTGTTCGAAGACGATCCAATTGAATACACGCGGCGGGACTTGGAGGGTTCCGATAGCGACACGAGACGACGTGCGGCGACCGATTTTTTGCGAGAATTAAAAGAACGATTTGAAGGTCTAGTGACGGATGTCGTCATGTCATATGTGCAACGATATTTGCAGCAATATAGCGTGGACAGAAGCGCCAACTGGCAACTTAAGGACACAGCTGTCTATCTCTTCTCGTCGGTCGCTGTCAAAGGCACCATAACGGCGTCGGGAGTCTCAGCTACAAATATGCTACTTGACGTCGTTGGCTTCTTCTCGCAAAATATCGCACCAGACCTGGTTGAGCCTAGTACACATCCGATTTTAAAGGTGGATGCGATCAAGTTTATTCATACGTTCAGAAATCAGTTGACGAAGCAGCAGCTGCTTGAAGCATTCCCTGTGCTGTCCAGCATGTTTTTGTCTCCGGAATACGTTGTTTATACATACGCGGCAATTACAATTGAGCGCATTTTGTCGATTCGGCAACCGTCATCTTCTCATCTGTTATTTGACAAAGAGGACGTTGGACCAGTCGCGCACGCGTTACTCATCAATCTCTTTGGATTAATAGAAAAAGGAAAGACTCCTGAGAAATTGGCTGAAAACGAGTTTTTGATGAAGTGCGTAATGCGAGTACTTATGACTAGCAAGGATTCGATCGTCCCATTTTCAGATTCTTTGATCCAACATCTTGCCGGTATAGTGACGGAAACAAGTAAGAACCCTTCTAATCCTAAATTCTCACATTATACGTTCGAGTCGGTGGCAATTGTTATCAGGTTCGTCTCCCCAGTGAAGCCAGGAGCGTTCGATTCTATTTTGTTCCCTGTGTACCTCAATATTCTCGGACAGGATGTTACAGAGTTTGTGCCATATGTTTTCCAGCTTTTGTCGCAGATGCTGGACGTGTCGCCACAGGCAACACTGCCTGATGGTTATACACAGTTAATTCAGCCAATTCTATCGGTGTCACTGTGGGATGCCAGAGGTAATGTTCCAGCCCTCACACGGCTGTTGCAATCTATACTAGCAAAGGCCCCGACAATTTTTGGGGCTATGAATCTCTTAGAGGCATTGCTCGGTGTATTTCAGAAGCTGCTATCGTCACGCGCTAACGATCACCTTGGTTTGGATTTGCTGGAGAGTATATTGCACTACATTCCCAAAGTTCAGATTTCGCAGTACGCCGGTCCGATCGCAAATATTATTTTAGTTCGACTCGAGAAGTCGCGTACAGAAAAGCTGGTCTTACGCGTAACTCATCTGATTTATTTCCTCGCCTCAGCACCTGCAGCAGCCGATAAACTTCTGGGACCCAATTTTGCGACAGAGCTCTTTGATGTCACACCAAACGCGCTGTTTGGCGACATATTTATGCACTTCGTGCTAGCGGCCACTCCGAAACTGCATTCCCCACTCGACAAGAAGCTCGCTATAGTCGGACTTACGAAGATTCTTTTCGACTCGTCTGTTTTCTTGCAAAAGTACAGCTCCAGATGGGAAGCAGGTGCGCGAGTCCTACTCGAGACGTTGCAATCGAATAGTTTGGTTGATGCGTTCGCAGGAGGCGACGAGTTACCTGAGGCGGAAGAAGATTTAGCATTTGGCGCGTCGTTCGTGAAGTTGAATGCCGTGGTGTGGAAGGGACTTGATCCTGCAGGTGACGTTACGGACGTGAAAAAGTTTGTCGGTGAAACGATTAGCAAAGCAGGACATGAAGTGATTGCGCAGGTCGGAGCTGTGAGTGATGAGGTGAAGAGTGGGTTAGCGGCATTGGCAGTGTAAGATGGCCGATGACGAGGATAAAAGTTAGATGCTTTTATGTTTGTTACGGCAATTGTTTACGGCTTACGATGATGTTGTAAATCATTAAGATTAGCTCCTGACCATTGCATTTCTGAAATTAAACAGATATACGATACTCAACAGATATGAACTCCGAGGACTACTGCCAGTTAGATCGAAGAATAAACACAAACCATTAGCAAGGTTGTATGTTGTGCTTCACTGCCGTAGTCTGGCGAATTAAGATAGCCGATTGTGACTGAGTGAACTTGTTCGGTGGGCTCAACGTAACCACCGCAACCCGCATTTCAAATTAGCGCCAACGCATGGTGTAGACGTCAGGTCAATACACATATGAAGACATTCGGCATTCAAAGCTGGAACACATTACAAGTCGTGCTCGGTACATAATGGTTGGCATCATGGTATATACACTCGACATTGTCAAAGTTCAGTCGCAGTAGCCCTTGCCCGCGGCGTCTCAGCAGGAAACCACTAGCCGTGTCAGGAATCGTCTATGCTAAATACGGCAATCATGCCAATTGCAGCTAGTGCGCGGCCGATACAGCAAAGGCTGCGCACAATTGGGGTGACACATTGGCGCGACGGTGGCTGCGCGCTTTTCAGGGCCGCCTCCTCATAATCCTAAGGTCTTATTTGGCCCGTCTACCAGCTCATTCCTTTTCGCGTTCTGTAATTGTGGCGAACTTGGTATTATAGTATCCATTGTTCACGACATATAGACACTTGCGCCGGTTTTTAATTTGTGGTTGGTCTATCACTCGCTGCGCCATAATCGTCTCATCAAGTCAAGGGTCCTACTCGTCACCAGCACTTGTACACAATGGAAAAGGAAAAGTCGGAATACAGAATCGACGTCCCTGAGCGGATGACCGAGTTTGAGGGCGTCGGTGCCCTGGCGGGCGGTGCGCCGAAGTCACTCGTCAGCAACTTGTCCAACTCCCCGGTCTTGTCCATCTTCTCCTACTGTGGCGCGTCCATTCTCATGACTGTCACTAATAAATATGTTCTTTCGGGATATTCCTTCAATCTCAATTTCTTCCTGCTCATGGTCCAGGTATGTTCTTGCAAAATTGATACTTTTTCGTGCGTGATATCTGACTGTACAGTCCGTTGTCTGCGTTCTCGCTATCCAGACCTGCAAGTCCCTGAAAATCATCTCCTACCGCGACTTTAACGTTCAGGAGGCGCGGAAATGGTTCCCTATCTCTGCGCTTTTGGTCATCATGATCTACACCTCATCGAAGGCTCTCCAGTATCTCTCTATTCCCGTGTACACTATTTTCAAGAACTTGACCATTATCTTGATCGCTTATGGTGAGGTTCTGTGGTTTGGCGGTTCCGTCACCGGTCTTGCTCTCTTCTCTTTCGGCCTCATGGTCTTATCGTCCATAGTCGCGGCATGGGCTGATATCCGGAATGCCATTGAGTCGTACGGATCTGAGGGTGGTGCTGCTAGCAATATCGCTGCGCTTAACGCGGGCTACATATGGATGTTCACCAATTGCTTGTCGTCCGCTACCTACGTTCTTGGCATGCGTAAGCGTATCAAGCTCACCAACTTCAAGGACTTTGACACCATGTTCTACAACAACTTGCTCTCGATCCCTGTTCTTCTCGTGTGCTCGCTCCTCCTCGAGGACTGGTCGGCAGAAAACATTGAGCGCAACTTCCCGTCTGAGCACCGTACTGCTCTCATTGTTGCGATGATCTTCTCCGGTCTCTCGTCCGTATTCATCTCGTACACCTCCGCCTGGTGTGTCAGAGTCACTTCGTCGACCACCTATTCCATGGTAGGCGCGCTCAACAAGCTTCCTATCGCTCTCTCGGGTCTCATCTTTTTTGAAGCTGCAGTCACTTTTTTTTCCGTGTCGGCTATCATTATTGGTTTTCTGGCTGGTCTCGTGTACGCTGTCGCCAAGATCCAGCAGGGGAGGAAGAACGCTGCGCTTCCGGTTGCGAACGGAAACCAGAACCGCAAGGATTAGACAAATTTACTACGATGTATCACAGGTTCTAGTAGAGTTTGGTTGCATCTAGAATGACTTGCATAAAAATGTGAACGGGTATGCGATAATGTTTATCGATTTTATGCTTGAACGGCTGAATTTCCTAATTTGAGCAGAATCAGGTAAACGGATATATTTAATTGAATGTAACGATTAGTATTTATTACTGTACCTATTTGTACGCTGAAGTCATGTTAATAATTGACATTTCGCCAGGTTTTTGTTGTTTGTGCTGTATGTGAGTTTGATTATATAGACTACTGGATACGGAGTGTTCTTTTCATACTGATGTACAAGTTCGTATTTCGAGAAGCTTATATGTGCGAGTCGCCTATACCTACATATTCTTACTCAACTTTAAAGCTTAGAATTCTAATATCGACAGATTCAAGAGTTAAAAACAATCAATCAAGTCCATTAACAACAACAATACGCCGGGAAATGAGTACCAAATAATAACAAAAAAAATACGCAAACAAGACATGTATGATCGCCTAAGTATACAAAAACGACTCTAACGGTGCCGCCAGAAACTGTGTGCCCGTCCGCTGCAGCTCGTTGACCCATTTTCTCATCGTCGTATCCAGTCTCTTCTTGTCATTAGGATACTTCTCCCGAAGACTGTCTTCCAGGTCGTTATATCTAGACTGAATCTGCTGCAGTAGCGCGTCGACATCGTACGCACGCTTCTCCTTCGCTGTCATCCGTTTCCTCTCGACAGGTTGGTCGGGGTTCATGAGCTCAAGGACTTTGTGGTTCTTAACGATGCGATCTGACATTGAGATATCATGCGAGTGGCCTTCCTCGCTTGTTCGTGTAATAACGTACTTAGTTGGCTTCCAATTCTCATCCAGACTTCTCACGACCTTAATCTTCATATCACATTGACAAGTCTCTCGTGGCTTCCGGTTTCGCGTCCGTTTCGCTGGTCGTCCGGGAGATTCTGTATGCTGTTCGGCTGAGGCTACATCTGAGAGTCCATGATTATGCTCCTCAAGTAGAGCCGCGGTAAAAACTTCCTCTGAGCTAGCAGCCACGACGACTGGATCAATCGGCACTGGGTTTCCGTCGTCGCCGGGCACAAGATCGTGTGTCGTCCTCTGTCTCCGACTGGCTTTCTCTGCGCGATTGTCTATCCGGCATTGATAGTACATGGTCTCTGTCAGAGTTGCCAGTTTCGAGTTCGAGCTTCTTCCGTGTATTTTATACACATTGTCAACATATGGAAAGAACGTGTCAAATCTAGACGGTCATGTTAAAATGTATAAGGTCATGTGAACACAACAGGGGCCCCACTCGTCAGGAGTCAGCGAGAGCTCCTCGGCGATACTAAACAACCTCGCCCGCCAGGCAACAACATCCTCGATATTCACAGACTCTGCCATCGTGGTCTCACGCAGACACGACCGGACTGCCGTAAAGAGCTGAAGGCAAGTACACCAAGTAGCTGTTAGCAATTAATTTAGCAGACCTCAGGAATTTTCAATACCACGACTGATTGAAAAATAAGAAGTTAGGCGCCAGTCTACATTAAAGGCGAGTGCGATTGAGTGTCCGCCTCAACAGGCTAGCAAACCCCAGCCCTACTTTTGGCGCGTAATCGTCTCTGGCATTACATCACATCTGGTTAGCACTGGACTGCGAAAAGTGTATTTGGCTGCCGGTTTTGACCCCGCACACCTTCCGATATGGCCCCGGACAAACTCTATTGTTACTATGGAATTTTTCGATCGAACAAATTTATGATCTCAAGGCCGAGAATTTACCAGTCTGTTATTACTCTTAAACGTCGGCCTCTTGCGACTGAAATATATGGCCGCAACAGGTGTGAGGTACCTCCGCGACCCTCTGTCTCGATTCAACTTGCATCTGCTGAAAGAGACTTTGCGACCCCACTTACCCACTTGCAGATTTCCTGATTTTCTCCGGCTGCCTCCGCATAATTCGGATTTAGTGTCTGGCAGGTATGTTCCGGAGCGAATAAAAATTCCGAGAGGCTGGCACTTTGTGTACTTCCCGACTATACAGGACGAGAATTCGTTGAATGCAGACGGATATGATCGGCTATCGACCAATGTTCCATTGACCGGGCAATCACGGCGACGCTGGCGTGGTGGTGAACTCGTGTTTGGAATGCGGGACCTAATGTGTGAGGAGCCGGGGAAATGTGTATTGACGGAAGAGGTCACTATTGATGGGGATCAATCGAGTTGGAATAGAGTCAATGAAGTCACCGTGCGACGCATGAGCAACTCAACCGAGACCGAGATCGAAGTTGATGATGCGATAGTTGAGACGCGACATTTGGTGTATCTGCCAAATAGATCTATGTGTGAGAAATTTGTCAATCACTCCGGTAAGACGCGGTCAATAAAGTGTGAGTTCTTCTCGCGATTGATCTGTGTCGTAAATTATTGACATCTGAACAGCGGCAACGTATACACCAATGTTCCAAACGACTCTCACGCCTACGCGAGCACTTGTGTTCAGGTTTTCAGCGCTTACGTTTAATGCCCATAGAATCCACTATGACCCACTCTACGCCACCACTTTCGAGCAACTCCCGGATGTCATCGTCCAAGGGGCATTGTCCCTAGTCCTCGTCATGTCCTGGATACAGTTCGACCTTCAGGTTTGTTCGGCACTAGGAATCTCATATTCAGGTGTATCCAAGACAATACAGGCCGTGAGATATTCGTGTGTGCAGAGCGTCATTGTGGATAAGGAGATCAAGATAGGTATCGCACCGCGGCTAGGTGTCATGGATCGGGCACAGAAATGGAGGATATGGATTGAGCAAGATGGTGGTATTTGTCTAAAAGGTACGGTTACTGTTGGTTAGTGCAAACAACAAGTTATCACACCCTTCAAGCACTCATCAATGATTGCAGTCGTTACTACATGACACCGTCGGGCCGCGATACACACGCATATCCTCAACCCTAATTACAACCAACTGCCCTAACCCGACCACTATATGTCGAGGCATTGTCATAGCTGGCAAGTAAGCCTCAACCCTAACCGTGGATAGAGAACAAGATCACATGTCCCGATTAAGCTTAGTGGCTTGCAATCCAAGTGGCGCCACTGACTAATAAAGTGCCCTGCCCCCCCTCTCTCGCCTTGCTGTCCACCAAGTATTAATCACTCTCACTCTTCACAGATGTCAGCTATATCACGGAAATTTCCCACAAAATTTGTCATTTCAGGTTAGTATGGTCGGGAAGGGATGTCGACGCGGAAATGTTCTAACAGCAATCATTGTAAAGGTGTTTCATAGTCGCAGTAGTCATTACCATCTGCTTCGTTTAATTCGCTTTTGTTACCAACAGGTCAATCTCATCATATCCACCATCGTCTATTGTTGATTATTTAAATTATTTATACATTACTTCCACATGGGCGAAACTACACTTTTGTCAGTGGCAAATCAGTATCCGTATTCTCCTGTGCTTGGTAAGCTAGGCAGTGGACTGTATACAGTCACCCCACCAAATATCGCATCGCACAGCAAGGATGTTGTTAATGTCACTGAGACTCCCGTGAAAGCACCTGGTAGTCGTCGTCGCACTGATGCTAATAAAGTCGCGGAAAATAAAGGTACTCCAGTGATCGCCAAGAAGACGAAGAAGCAATCAAAGCAGCAAGCTCCTCAGTCGCAGTTGCAACAGATCCAGAATGCTCCTGTTACTCCAATTCGCCAATCGGGTGATCCCAATAGATATGCGGGTCCCACATTCCATTCTTCTCCCGCGCCGAACAATCTACCTGTGCCTAAGTTTGCTTCTACTTCGGCGCCGACTGGCGCTTCTGTGGATCACTATTTTGCTGGGAAGAAATCTGTCGAGTTAGATACTTCGTTATCCGCGAATACTTTTGTCTCAACTCCAGCTTCACTGGCTTCGACAACTTCATCGCCGGCCTCATCGCCAGGTGCATCGCATGCGATATTGCAAACTGAGATTATTGACAAGCAAGTCGAATGCACAGTCGCTCGGACAAGCCGATTTGGTGACAGCGTTGTGTTCAAGCCTCGACGCAAAGGACTGGCTCCAGTTACTACCAACTCAGAACGTTTCAACCATAGCCCATCTAGCGCCGGCAGCAGTGTAACAGATTTCAGCGGCGATAGCACTCAACAGCGCCGGGCCCCAGCGGAATTTGATTTCTTGTTCAAGTCTTCTAGCAGCGAGTCGATTCCTTCCTCGCAGCGCCGTGCTCCACGCGACTTTGATTTCTTGTTCAAGCAAACCGTCAGTTCGATTTCCAAGTAGCATATTTGGTTTCAATGTTTGATTAATGCCTGTGGCTTGATACATTCGTTCTTTCGCTGCACCCGGAGTTTTGCATTTTATTGGAATTCATATGGGTCTCATGTTTATTCCTCACACATGCGATATATCTTTGTTATGGAGTCGTGTTAACTAATCATTGTGTAGTGCGGTACTGTATATATTTGCATCTTTCACGTTGGCGTTTATTCATTTCTCTATCTATTTATTTATGGACATCTTTAATTAGTTACTCATTTCATTCATTCATTTCAAATGTTTCTAATATTTATTCGGGATCTATGTATTCTTAAGTCCTTCTTACTGCTTATTTTGGTGCGTCGGTTTTGTGTGCTTCTTACGGGCGCTTTTTGGAGTCCTGAATGGACTGCTATGGGATGACATATATAGATACACGGATACATGTTATGGGTGATTGGTTTCGTTAGTTTTTGCTCTGAAAATTAAAAAAATTAAATTTGGGTGGAAGCGCGCAAGAGCCTTCTGCTCTCATTTAAACAATTTTGGTGCAGCTTTGTCGTCATTATATATTTGTGCGTGTCGACGGTTACAGTAGTAATTATAAGCCTTAAAAGGTAGCCACCCGTAGGTATCCGTAGCAGCTTTTGGTACCGGACCCCGGGGTTTAATGTCGCGAACAGGCTCCAATTATTGCCCCGATGCATAATGGCATTGACTAGATATTAAACGTTAAGTATACCCGTTCTAGTTAACCGTCGTTTGCCAGGTTTTATATATTGATAATCTACGCATAGCATAGTAACTGTAATATACAATTGGCTATTATGGGTTGACTCGGCTTGTGTGGAAGAGGACTATTCGTATTCGTGTTTTGGGGTGTCGCATAGCGTGAGGCACCTGCCAGCCACTCTTTCTCAGGTTGAGGTGGTCATTAGGCGCCTGTCACCAGCTCCACGGGTCCAATTCGATAAACAATGACCTCGTCCTGAATCAGCAGGAGACAATACGTTCGAATGGCCGGGCTCTTCTCGCAAACGCGTGCGCTCTGCGAAAAATGCTTCCTTATCTTCTACCGCACATGGGCTTGGACTGCCATCCGTTCGTTCTTCCTTCCCGTCATCTTCATGTGGATTCTGGTCAGCCAATTCCTCGAATTTCAGTTAGTTAGTCGGTCTATGCTAACTGAAAAAGGGATACGCGCAAAATCTGATTGTCCAGCCGGGTCAGTATGGCATCGCTGATCCCATTCCAATCAAACAGCTGTCCGAGGTAATTGGCGACGGCAAACTAGTGTATGTCGCGTCGACCGTCGGCGGCCTCACGTCAGACATGCGCAACGTCATGCAGACTGTCACGCTTGGACTGCGAGCATCTCAAGTCATCGAACTCGACGACCCTGTCGACCTGCTCGCCGTTTGCAAGCAGAACCTTCGCGGGTCAAGCCCCTGAATGGCATGGTTTCGATGCCGGGAACAAGTTTTTGTCAATCTCGTTCAGAACTGGAGAGTTGTCCTGTTTACTCGGCGCGAATGGGTCCGGCAAGACCACTACCCTCGAAATGATCGCGGGCATTCAGAAGCCATCGTCAGGCACAATAATCTCGGATCTAGCACCGAACTCGGAATATGTCCGCAAAGGAACGTGATGTGGGACGATCTGACTGTCGAAGAGCACGTGCGGATTTGGGACAAACTCAAGGCCGCCCGACGAGCCACGAAGAAAGATGTCGCCGACGTGGTCAGCGCGTGCGATCTGACCTCAAAAATGCAATTTCTGTCAAAAAATCTGTTTGGCGGACAAGCAAGTCACAGTTAGCGATGATGTTTGCCGGTGGCTCGAAAGTGTGCTGCGTGGATGAAGTGTCATCAGGTTTGGATCCATTGTCGCGAAGGCGGATTTGGGACATTTTGCTTGCCTCACGCTGTCAGCGGACGATTATTCTGAGGACGCATTTCTTGGACGAGGCCGATCTTTTTGCTGATAGCATTGCAATTCTTGCCAGGGGAGAGTTGGTGGTTGCCGGATCACCTCTGAAGCTGAAGGCGGATTTCGGGAATGGCTATCGTGTATATAGCATTATGCCGGCGTCTGGCAAGGAGATGGTGTATGAAGCCGAGAATGGTAACCAGGTTATTTCTCTCGTGAATCGGCTGGAAAGGGAGGAACACAAGGAGCATCGAGTTTCGGGCCCGCAGCTGGAGGATGTGTTTTTAAAGTTTGTGGCTGACTCGGACGCTGAGATTCAAGAGTTGTTGAAAGACTATGATGATGTTTATCAAGATGATGACGAGATGAGTAAGGGCGCTGTCGTCACATTCGAAGCTTCCGGAGACCTTGACTTGAAGGCTGGCGTGATTGTTGGTTTGTGGGGTAAGCCTCCTGAACTTTTTAGTGTGTGCGACACACAACGGCTAACGGAACAGGACAAATATCGACAATGTTAGAAAGCGCCTGATTGTCACTCGCAGCCATCCGTTCCCGATGGTTTGTGTCGTATTCATTCCGATCGTGGTCGGAGGCATCGTAACTTGGTTCTTAAAGTCATATGAAGGTGCGTCGTGTAATATCGTGAGCACAGTCGGCGTTCAAGGATACGAGTCTTTTTCACTGTCAGTGTTCATGGATTCGATAAATATGATTTTCGGGCCGCAGTCCACTGTGATGGAGTATCTTCCTGGAGTATCAAACTACCTTGCAGTCTCGACGAGTCCGTCGAATACCTCAGAGTATCCAGACTTGTCGAGTGCCATTATTTTCGAGCAAACATTAGCCGAGTTTGTGGACGCTGTACACACGAACTACTCGACCTTGCTTCCTGGTGGCATATACTTCAACTCGCCGGTGACGTTATCGTACAGGGTCGATGGAGGCACAAAGCTTTCGTCAGCCAGTGACGACATTATTTTTGGTCCGATTGTGCTGAACATGGTGAACAACATCCGCGCGAACGGAACGACGACGATAATCGCCAACTATTCCCCGTGTCAGTATCCATGGGTGTCGACCATGGGCGATTCATTGCAGTTTATCGTATATTTCTGTCTAGCGATGGGTTCGTACCCGGCTTTTTGCGCGTTGTATCCGACAGTGGAACGACTCCACCGTGTGCGTGCTAACGGCCTGCGGGTCTTGCCCCTGTGGGCCGCTTATCTCTTGTATGATTTCTGTTTCGCCTTGCTGGCGAGCCTGATCCTAGCCGGTATTTTTGCTGGCACAAATTTTTTAACTGGTTTGGATTGGGATACTTATTCACCGTGCTGGTGCTGTACGGCATTGCGTCTATCCTCCTCGCGTTCGTCATCTCGATGATTGCAAAGTCGCAATTGGCGGCGTTTGCGTTAACAGCCGCTTATCAATGTTGTTACTTCCTAATATACCTGATTGCGTACTTATCCGTGAACACATTTGCGACGGTCAATAAACTCGACGAAACCCTCGAAATATTATACTATGTGATGGGAGCATTTGCGCGGATCACGAACCTGATCAAGGCCCTCTTTCTATCAGTCAACCTCTTCAACTCAATTTGAAATGGCGATACAGTGTATTCTTATTACGGCGATATCGGAGCCTATGGATCCCGATTTGTATTTAGTTCTGCAAGCTCTAATTTTGTTCGGCATGTTGATTTGGTGGGACTCGGGCTTTATTTCGGGTTAGAATCGGACGGAAATTCAGGATTCCAGACGCCGAAGAAAAAGTCGCGGAACCGGATACCGACTTGATGTCTGAGATCTACCGAGTTGAGAATCCGGAAAACAGTGACGGCCTTCGTGTCGCGCATCTTTCCACACAATTCGGTAAGTTCGTGGCGGTTGAGGACGTTAGTTTTAGTGTTGCCAGAGGCGAATGTTTTGCATTGCTTGGGCCGAACGGATCGGGCAAGTCCACGACGTTTAATATGATCCGCGGTGAGATAGCGCCGTCCGGCGGCAATGTCTTTGTTGAGAACGTGTCTGTTTCTTCGAATCGAGCACATGCGCGGACGCATTTGGGCGTTTGTCCCCAGTTTGACGCAATTGATCAGATGAATGTTGGCGAGACGTTGGCGTTTTATGCGCGTTTGCGAGGGTTGAGGGCCGCAGATGTGAAGCATAACGTCGATGAAATTGTTCGCGCTGTTGGATTATCACGTTCCCGTACGCGTATGGCAGCGAAGTTGTCAGGTGGTAATCGACGGAAATTGTCGCTTGGTATTGCATTGATGGCAAATCCGCCGGTGCTGTTGCTCGACGAACCGTCATCGCGTATGGATGCGGCGAGTAAACGGTTGATGTGGCGCACACTTGCACATGTGGCTGGTGAGCGAACTATCCTGCTGACGACGCATTCGATGGACGAAAGGGACGCATTGGCTTCTCGCGCTGGTATCCTTGCCAAGGATCTGCTCGCTGTCGGATCAAGTGACCGGTTGAAGGCGCGGTATGGCGATTTTATTACATCCAGATAATCCACGTGGACGGAGTGCTCGCGACAGAAACGAATCGTCAGGTGGGCCGAGGATACATTCCGTGGGACATAAGGTCCGCGTCGAAGATATCATGTACAACGGTCAAGTTAAACTCGCCGTGCAGACGCGGGGTGAAAAACAAATCTTGAGCGTTGTGCAGATATTCAAAGCTGTGGAGCAGGACAAAGAGAAATTTGGGCTCATGTATTATTCGCTCTCTCAGGCCAGTCTGGAGCAGGTTTTTTTGAAAATCGTGGGCGAACATGATGTTGCCGAGGAGGGATATGACAGCTAATAACTTCGGTGCAAGTAAGCCGCAGTCGGTGCATAATACATGATTCGGCTTTTGGTGTTTGGCTAGTTTGTAATTGGTGACGAATAGATATTAGAAGCACTATCGTACAAAAACAAACCGAACCCCATACGTCCGCATCAGTAGTATTTATAAATGTACGTAATGTATGATGAACAACAGAACAACAAAGTAATCCGAAACCTTCCAAACGTACCACATCCTATGAACTTTTCTATTAGATTTGATTACCAGTCACCACCCTACTGTACTCTCGACAACTTCGTTCCCTGTTGTACCACCGACAACGTCAAGGAAGGTGAATGGATCTTGTTCGTCGTCGACAAGTCCGAGATCATCCAGACCGCCGAATAGGACGTCGGAAGTGCCGTCGATGTCTATGCTCCCGCTTTCGTGGGACGTCGTGCTGGAGATCATCTCGTCGTCGTCGTCTTCCGCAAACAGATCTTCATTGATGACGCCAGATATAGCAATTTCCGTTGTATTGTCGGCATAAGTAACGGCGTCTGTAGTTGAAGAGGAAAACAGAGAAAAAGCATGATGCTTGCTGGTCTTGGTCTTGCCAAGACCTTTTTTGACGAGCAGAGCGCGGTTAAGTATGAAATCCTTCTCAGACTCGTCCTCGAACGAGTTCTTCTCGGCCGGGATCGTGATCGACGCCGGTTCGGACGCTGCCCGGGCGGAATTGCCCCCGGCCGCGCCTGGTCTTGGCGAGGGAATCGGAGTCGCGGTGGACTCTGATTGCTTGGGTTGTGATTTAGGTGATATCGATGACGAAATGGAGAACAGTTGCCGGAGAGGGTCTCGCTTCTGAGCACGAGGACGGGCACCCTCGGAGCCTGCGCGGGATTGACGGACAGAAGAGGTGTCTGTGGGAGCGGCAAAGAGCATTTCGTCTTCGTCTTCGTCGACGGCGTCGCGCTTGTCGTCACCGGTGATGAGCCGGTGGATCATGTCTGAGATTTCGGATTCTGCGCGCTTTCCGAGCTCAGAGTCGAACTCTGGCTCCTCGTCGATAACGATGCTCGAGACAGCTGTGCTTATTGTCGAATCGGAGATATATGTCGAGGATGACAGCGAAGACGAGAGCGAAGATGTGGAAGACGCGCGGTTGATGTTTCTGCGGGCGGCTGCGGACGCGGACGCGAGCGTTGACGACGCCGAGGACGAAATGCTGATGTCAGAGTCGTAGAGTCCTATCGAAGATGAGTCATCGAGTCGGGGCCACCAGATATCTGGCGAGGCAGCTGGGAGTGAGAAGGCATCCGGCGAAAGTATGTTGAGGTCGAACGCGGATGAGAATCCGGCAGACTCGGATTGGGGGGTCGTGTGTGGAATCGCGATGCCGCGGCGCGACCCGGTGTGGCGCAAAGGTGTGGCCAATGTGGCGGTGCCCCCGCCGGCAGGCACGGAGGAAGCCGACGAGCTGGGCGATGAAGCAACCGAAGCAGCCGGTCCAGAGACCGGATCAGTCACAGGCGAGGCTACTGACGATGCATGCGTTGAGGTTGAAGCGGACGACGACGCGCTGGCATTCGACGGCAACGGTTTGTGCGAGCCGAGTACGACAGAGGCAATGCCGGGGCCAGAGGCTGGGAGAGTTGGCACTGCATCATAACGAAATTGTTAGCTTATATGACAATTGTCGGTTCCACATCCGTGTCTGCATTCGTATCCGCTTCATTATTGTCATTTTGCTCCATTGTAGTAGTCAATTGTCAATTGCATTGCGTAGATAGCATTAAGCAATAGAGTGACAGAGTTACACTGAACTTAATGCAGCTGTACAATTGATGAGCTTACTCAACTTAGCAAAATAGAGATAACTGATAGTGATATGCTATAACTCCATAATGCGTCGATAGTCACTGATGAGGTCACACCAGATCGTCCGCAGCCACATTCAATTAGCACTGCATTCGCAACACAGTACTACCGTGCGCATAGTATAAGTAATTGAGATATGGAGCTGAAATACGAAGGCTGAACAGACATAATGGAATCCAGGCGCCAACAGACCGCGGATAGAGCGGAAAAGATTGTGCACTCACATTTTGCGCGCCGGCGCTTTTTTAGAGCAGCAGCGTTAGAGGCGGACGATTCTTCCTTTTTGTTCGTATCTGAGGAAATAGCAATAACGCGGTCTGGAGAGGCACGCTTCTTTGCCTTTGACCTTGATGCAGATGGTCTTGGGGGAAGGGTGATTGTGGTTGAACCGGCGAAGATAGAAGATGCGACGGAGCCGATAACTCGGGAGCCTAGATGCGAGAGTGACGTTTGCGCAGGTCCTTTCGCTAATGCTGCTGCTGCTGCTGCCGTCATCGTCGTCGTTGTTGCTGTCGTTATCGTTGTCGCCGCACTCGGTGCTGATGCTGATGTTGACACTACTGTACTTGCTGCTGTGCGGTCCATCGGTGCTATTGCTGGGGGCTTCGGTAATATGGGCCTGAGGGCCGGCCGCGGCGGCATCGGACGCGGATGAGCCACCGGTGTCTGCGGTGGCTGCGGCGTGGAAGCCGAGGCCATAGCCTGTTGTTGGTGAGTGGAGAGGTGCCTTGAAGGCGGTTGCAGTGGTTGCAAGTGAGTGGAGAGGGTGAAGTCAAGAAGTCGAGGAGAAGCTGAAATGACGGTGAAGATGCAAAACGAAAGCTGCCTACCCGGGGTGCAGAGCTAGCCGAATTGGGATGGCGTGCACTGCACTGCGCCCGTGCCCACAGCTTCGCTTCCTATG
The DNA here is from genome assembly GCF_038497915.1 of Lipomyces doorenjongii. NCBI lineage: Eukaryota > Fungi > Ascomycota > Lipomycetes > Lipomycetales > Lipomycetaceae > Lipomyces > Lipomyces doorenjongii. Next base: position 26,472 of record NW_027118084.1, read on the forward strand.
CCCCGGCCAAGTCCCGACAGTATTTTGGTGACTGTTAATCCCAACTGTGGAATATCTAGTTATTGCACTACCAACACCACGATAGCAAACAGCAACCCTTGCCTCGACCGGTTGGCTTTTGGCGGTTTACATATTAAACAAAAATTACAATCAATTTCATCTGTACAAATTTCCATCGTGTCCAGAGATAGGTAATCAAACAATGCAAGTGGACAAGTCGGCAAACGCTCGTCTACTACCAGCGCCTCTTCATATCAAACTTAGATGACCTTAATATAAAACATAACATAATAAGACATTACAGAAGAATATAGTTACCCAACGCCATATTAGCCGTTTGCAGTATGCCAATGCATTATCCAAGCGCAACTGTAAAGCAGCTCGCATTGTCATACGATAACGAAATCACAGTCGAACAAGTTCCCTGTCGACCGACCGATCCAGCTCAGTTCGTTCGGTACCTTCGACATATCGCTCCATGACCAGAAATCGGGTGTAGTTGTCCTCATTATCCTGCACATCTGCCGCATAAACCTCCACATTCGCAATATCCGCGGCTGCAATCGATGCTATGGCAACTGCGTTCCCTTCATTTGCGGTTAGTGCTGCTGCGTATGCTGTCGAATCTACGCTTATTCTTGCGGCATTCGGAAAGTGGGAAGCAAGATACCGCGTGCACTGGCCCCATACTTGCGGATGCGAGTACACCGTACGAACAGCATCCTCGCCGCTCTGTTTTATTCTTTGCAGCGTAGTTGGAGCGGTAAGAACATAGTGTTCAACCTTCACCTTCGTGTCGCCGATGATACTCGGTCTAGGACACGTCTTCAAGAGGAGGTCGTAGGTGAACTTGACAGGGCCGTTGGACGAGTTTGCGAACGGGACCACAACGTACGCCACTGTGCCGTCCTGGACCGCGGTGAAACAGTCTGCGATCGTGTTCAGCGGCACGTATTCGTAGTGCCCGGCTGGAGTCTTGCCAAAGTACTGTGTGACGGCCTGTTCTGTGAGCGGAATCCAGAATATCAACGGCATTGTATAGGAACGCTCACCTGAAAAGAATAAGTCCCCGGTGGACCCAAATACGCAATCAGCTTCGAGTTCGTCATGCCGTCGCGATATGTTGTAATACTAATTAATGTATATGTGATGGAATCGAATCGTGCCAATCGGCACGAGGCTCCGCCAAACTTAAAGTTGGATCGCCGCCATCAACTTTTCTGATTAGGCGTGCAAGTTGGAGTGAACTCGACAAGCACGTGTGATGAGGAGGGTCCGATGTGCAAGTACGTTTGCCACGGCCACCGGTCGATTACTAGTATGTATTTGGTAGTGTTATAATATGACTGCAATGTTCTAATTATTAGTCGCGGCATTCGGATGTCGTCTGTCGGGAGAAATGGACTGAGATGATGGGCATATTCGCGAGAGAGCACAAGCACCCTGTGGCAATGACGCGCTTCGTGACCGACGTCTGGCCGGCGGTAGTTGAAGCTCCTGCTCTTTCTGTTGTGACAGTGACTCCGACAACAGTTGATTATGCCCCTATCGTGAGTCTTCTAGTGTACGCGGCGCACGCTGGCAACTGCGAGCACGTCTGCCTGCTCTTCAGCGCTCTCGACACCTCCACACAAGCACGCATAATCACGTCGCTTGTGGCCGAACTATGCAGGAGACGCATGCCCGCGACCGCACTTGGCCTACTCGCGAGTGCGCTCTCCGCCTCCGTTCACGCATCTCATCGGGAAATGTACATGCATGCTGTCGACATCGTCCTCCAGGCCGCAGTCAAGAGTCCAGTTGGCGAGCGGCTGTTGCTAGACTTTCTCACTACCATCGACGCGCCGCGGTTTGCGTTTGGCCCTCGGACGTGCGAGCTGCTCGCGACGACAATATCCAAGCACCAACACCGCCGGCTTCTCTTCGAGCTCTCTCGCCTGCGCCAGCCACTGCGTTGGTCCGCGTACACGCCAATCATCCTCGATCTGTGCTGCACGCAGAAAAATCTCATATTCCTTGTCAATCTAGGCCGCACCCACGTCCGGGACGCCGAAAGCTTGGAGTGGTCCGACTGGAAGCCGTATGCTTTCCCGCCCTCCGTCTATCCCGAAATCATCGACCATCTCATTCGGATTGACCGCCCGATCGATGCACTGTTTTTCTTTAGGCAGCTCGCCGAAACGAAACCACACACCATGGACTTGCTCAAGTTGCTCGCGGACTGCGCCCTCCGCCTTGGACGAATCGACATCGCGCACGCTCTCTGCCGCAGGGCTGTCGGTAAACTGCGCGACAAGCCCACCGACAGAGCCGTCGACATCGTCTCGCTCATGACGTACTCCGTCCTCTTTTACGGCCACAAACATGCCGGCCAGATAGACAGCGCCCGACAAATGATCGGCAAGATTGCTGAAATAAGCTTCCCGATTGACCCAGCAATCGTGACGCAATACTTTGACATGGTCGCCACCACCTACAAGCCGGCGCGCGTGATAAAGTCCTACGTTGCAATGTTTGGTTCCTATCCGCTGCTGGAGCTGGGCCTCGATAACTACATCAGTCGCACCGGACCGGAGGAGCATGACCCCGACTTTAGCGAGAGAGAGCAAGAGCTGCCACAGCAGCACCCAACGGCAATCTCGCTCGCTATCTTACTACGGTGCATAATTACGCATACCATGTATATGCCTCACTTGCTCACTCTCCAGCTGAATATCAAGGCATTCATTAGCAGCGGCGGCTTGGACAAACTAGGTCCTAAAGAACCCGAAGGACCGATTGGCTCCGCTAAAAAGAGCAGCGACATCAATGCGTTTAAAAAGATGATCCGCAAATGCATCCGGCAGCAGAAAGATCACCTGAAGAGGATTATTGCACAAAGTGATTTAGACCTTTGATTGTATTATATGTATATATCAACTACCTTAGTGACCGTACTTTTGGAATTCCCTAGATGCTTTTGTTAGCGTTGACTGTCATGAATCGAATGGAAATACCCACCATTCCCGATTGTCAAGTGGACACACTTGTCGTGTCTTCAGCCATCGTGAAATACAGTGGAAGTGAAACACGTGCTATTTAGTTAGACGTAATCAGTTGACAAGAATCCCTGTCGACGGCTTACATTACAAATACCCCATGCCACGAGGCATTCCTCGGTGGTGGCACTGCCTTGGTTCGCTTGACATTCGATGCCTGCTCCGTTAGAACCCACACAATTGCAACATGCAAATGAATACTGACGAAACGTACATGGCTCCATGATATGATTCCTGCAGATCGCACAGTTCTCAACCACAATGTCTATCAAATCAGTCCTGACTCACTCAATCGATATTGACAGACTCACCCCACGCCCACAACGACACTGCATTCCACTACCGAATTGTTAGTGCATCTCCATAGTTTGATGAGATACAAGATAAACTGTTAACTCACTTTTCGCACTTCAAACCGCTTCTTGGCTGGTTTCTCTTTCGGCGCAGGCATTGTAGCTGGTGCCGAATCGACTTCCATTGTGATAGCTTGATCGCTCATCTTGTAGGATCGTAATACTGTACTGTACTATATATGCAATCACACAATGCCTAGTTTCAGAGTGTATATCTGATAATCCTTGATGTGTGAAGGACCTGTAATCGTAAGCGTACTCGAAGGCAGTGATTACATGGAGGTGTCGTGATTACGGCGTTCTACATCTGGGCCCTCACCAAGTGATCGCGCGGCGACCCTTACCAATAATCCAAATCACGCAGGGTAACTCGTAGTACCTTGACTGCTCACGTTAAGCCGCACTGGGCCATCATGGCTGCCACACAATAACAAGAACGAGTCAGTCAGGCATTTGCACATGTACAGTGCTAATCATTCCCTGCATGTTCATCGATACTATCATAAAAACACTTATTTGTTCCTCTTATAGCATTACAGTATTCGAATTCAATTCGACAATGGCTAGTTGATTTGAAGCAATCGAAAATTTGACAACCGGTATCGACTCGCGGTATATTTACTTGATATCGCAGACAAAATGGCAATCCAGAGCAGATCATGCCAGACATATTATTCCTGATAGAATTCGTTCGCGGTGTATATAAGATTCGTTATATCTGCTACTGCGCGCCGTAATTGCAACGTCATAATCCCAGATGACAACGTGACGGGTCACAAGGACTTACTCGCAAATGATATCAATGTTACTCCACATTAGTCGAGTTCACCAACTTTAGAGTTTATTCGATACCTACGTATTGCGATGTATCATGGTCAATTCGCACAAGATTTCGTAGTGATGCACCGAATAAGCAATATGTACTGTATGGCTATAATGTTCTGACTACTAGATTACAAATTCAAAGGATAAATCTTCAATGTGAACCATTCAAATGAAACCGACCCTGTTCGCAACGTCCAGCACATCGTTCTCTGACGCCAATCTTATGTATGCCTTCTTGCTTCCGGTAGGGCTATCATATTTTAGCTTCTTATTCCAGTATTTATCTAAAACACTAGACTTACGTAATGAGCGTGGTAACCTTCGCAACTTCGACGTTGTACAAGCCTTTGAACGCATCCTTGATGTGCCTCTTATTGGCCTTGATGTCAACAATGAAGACTATCGTGTTCGACTCCTCGAGCTTCTTCATAGTCGACTCGTTGCTATGGGGCCCAACGATGACCTTGTATTGGTCGAGACGGGGGGCGTGCGCGATCGATTTGCGTTGATATTTTGGTGTCCGCGGGAGACGCAGCGTCTTGGGGCGGTGGAAGGTTGTCGAGGTGCGGATCTTGGTAAGCTTCTTGCCGTGGATACCTTTAACAACGGCCTTCTTCGCTGCGACGGCCTTCTCAGTTGCTAATTACGTTAGCGCTCAGTCATTTTTACAAAGCCCTATTGAAATAATGCGAATGAAATGCAGTTAATGCCGTAACGATCACTTGCTTCCATATTCTCACATGTTTCGTTCATCACGAATCTTCGCACATTCTCCCATTCAAAACATGTCGCAGAATACTTGCACATTCTGCAACGGATCTGCAACTATGCACTACTGGAAACTGCAAATTCCTTACTATTACAGGTTCAATATATGTGCTGGGAAGCGCAAAAACTCATTCGATCCGCTTGCATTACATCCGCATTACATCCGCATTTCATCGTATCCTCCTCTTGTCACAATAATTGCACAGATGAAATAGCAAATACTCACACTTAGACTTTGGTGCCATTGCTGTTATATCCGGAAACTTGTTGCTGGCTAGAACCTTTGCCGATAGTAAACCAAGTATGGCCAGGCTAGCTCTCCTTTGGCACCTCTGCAGAGTAGTCTTTTGTGTTGCCTACTGAAAAGTAGTCCGAAGCGCCATGATGTTGTGACTGCTAGATACCTATGTAGGGTTAAGCCCCTATTCCACTGAGCCGTAAAGGTTGCGGCGGTGGCGCGGTTAATGATCGATTGGTAGTAGAGACCCTAACCTCGGAAAATATCGCTTCGTGAACAGACTGAACCTGAGCCTGGTTGTTTACATGTTCTACTACTCTATCTGAATTATTCTCCTCAACACGCAACTAAGAGGTTCAGTATCGTGGCCGTCGTTCAGTGCGAGGTAATGTTGGCGATTTCCTCGGGTCTCCATTTTAATTTAATTAATCAGTAAAGCTGATAGTTAGGTAGTAGTAGAGACAACACTTATATCAAGCTGGTGACATCTTCTTGGGCCATTGAGGAGTTAATTATGTAAATTTACTATACACTTTAGATTCATCCAACCTGCCGTCGCCGTGCCCACTGACCACCAAATTGTCACACTCCAGACAGCCCGCGCCGCTGCTGCTCGGCCAGGGATTCAGCGTCAGCTGCATAGCTGACTTCAAGCATATCCTCCAATTCCTCGCTGACAGTTCGTAACTTATCCTTGGTCTGCACTATCGCTTCTGCGCCGGCAACGATCCGGCCAGGTGGATTGTCGATGCCCGCCACGCTCAAAATCGCGAACACGACCTAACTCTCCGTAAGCTTTCTTGCAAAACATAGATAGATACATAAGAAATGGCTATATATACATTTTTAACTAACAACTCTGGCGATAACTCTTGACATGATAATAGTGATCGCACCGTAGCGCTTACTGTGTTTTTATAATGTTCTTGTTGGAAGGCGAAAATGATAGGATTGGCAAAAACGCTGTTCTATGTTAGGAAAACGGAACAGTTACGAAAACAGAGCTTGTATTAAGACTTACGCCGCTTCAAGCGATGGCTGGACAACGGTGACTTTAACATTATATGGGGCGACTTCAAAAGCCAGTGCCTGTCACGAAAGTAAGTAGTACTCCCTGTTGGATCAAAGTAATAGTATACCTCGGCATATCCTTCTAATGCGTGTGCGGCCGACGTTAGGAGTCCTAAACTAGGCGTGCCCATATGTCCAGCTATACAGCGTTAGTTCACTCTTCGCATTAACAAGCCCTGATCAAGAACATACAAATTCCGGTTACGCAGAGTATATGTCCGGATTTCTGCTTTCGTAACAACGGCAACACGCTTGTGATCACATTCACCGGCCCGTAAAACGATGATTCGTATTGTTCTCTTATGTGCCACTCGCTGACTTCCTCTATCGTACCCACAATCGCTGTATTCTCGGTCAGTCTATTGAGTGCAGTCGCGTGTTGGTGACTTACATTTCAGAGAGCAACTATTGACGTTAGTAGGAGTCGATTTGTGTTCACCCAGACTTCCTCACTTAACAACGATATCTAACCGCTTCCATCTCATTAATATCCGTGCCAGGGAGCTCTGACAAAGTGGTTTATTTCTACCTCATATTAGTCCCACTCGGCATTTCTCATACTAAAGTACTTACCTGGGATCCATATCCAACACTAGAACACGATCCCCGAACTTGGGCTTCAACAGTTCACTTACTGACGAAATTGTCTCCACCTTACAGGCTGCCGCAACATAGTGTCCCTTCAGCAGCGTCTTAATCGCAAGTTCTCGTCCCAGCGCGGAGCTACAATCTGTTATGAGCCAGACTTGTGGCACGAACCCGTTCACGCTGCTAGCTATCGAGACCGACTCGACGTCCACTGTGGATTGAACTGGGGTAGGCGTCGCGTTTTTGATTTTTGGAGGCAGCGGCATGGTGTATCGTATCGTAAAGACGTGATTTGGAATTAAAAATTGAGGCGGAGATTAATGCAACAAGAATATTAATTGGACGAGATCGTGGACGTAATTACTAACTTAGCGCTCTCATCAGGGTCGTTGACTGACTATCATCCCAGCACATGCGTTCAATATAAGCAGATTGGAGGTAGAACCTTTTCAGTCAGTTAATAACAACGGATTCTGTGCCGCTGATCGGAGCCTCCGGTGGGAGATACGAGGGGTAAAGCTGCATTAATTAGGTAGAATTTCTGAGCCGCACCGGTACTGTGCCAGTCATCGACGATTTAACCTATTTCAGGAAGGGAATTATGCTGATCTATGATTTCTTCAGGTCTGCGACTCAACCAGGCAATTGTCATCACGGTGTATATGAAGCTACAATAGACTATGGACTTTTATTTCCGCATATTAATAATTTATTCGTCTGCACTTAGTACTCGATAGTTATTGACCCCAACAAAGGGTGCTGTTCGCTACCTGCGGCTTGGGACTCCTTTAAAAACACTCCTCATTATCAAATTTGCGTAGATGTAATAATGTTAAATAATAGGCTCATGATTACGAAATCATCCATGTTGTTTGACAGTTAAATGGAGAGCCAGATCGAGGTGTAAGCCGAAATGAGCTGGCTGCGGGTTAAGGTTGTAGTCCATCACGACAAATACCATTCAATGACGTATACTACTCAATTGATCGTGCTGTTCTGCGTTCACTAGACTCGATTTGCGTTATCCCTTAATACATCATTAACTCGATATGGCTCGGTTCTAAGGATCCTACTTGTCTACTGATACTTTTATTGCTGTCGATCCATGACCTCTTCGAATAACAAACGAAGAGTGCGATGACCACGATCAGAGTACCATCCGGCCAGACACTGACTGTCGTCCCTGTCGACGACACGAGTGAACGGAAGAAACTCGCCGATGGCATTGGTGAGGGCGCGTTCGAGTTCGCGTATGATCCGAGCAAATGCTTGCTCGACTTGCGGAATTCCTCTCAGCAACGCCAACAGCAGCAACAACATATCGCACAGTTGCAGGCCTACTTTGAGCTCTGGCTGCTACTGTACTATATCTTTACTACTCATTCAGGCACGCAGATGATCGACGTGCAGTTTCCAGACGTGCGAGAACTTGACACGCAACAGGCAGCTCTGATCATGGCATTTGTGCTAGAGCCGAAGGATGCGCATGCTCCGCACATGTTCTGCCCCCGATCGGTCTTCTTCCAGATCTCGCTGCCGCCTTCCGGCCCGTACAAGTGCTGGCTGGGCTCACACTTTACTAATGCCACCTACCCTCGTTACTGCGACAACACCTCGGCCAAACACGCCAGGGATCCATGGCGCCCTCCAAAGCCACGCGCGGGCACGCTTATCTACAGTCGCTATGTGCCGACTCTGAACAAAATGTTCACCATGCGTGCACTCAATATCGAAGACGACGCCGATACATTTTCAGAGTGGATGAATAACGACCGCGTGGCAGAGTTCTGGAACATGAAAGGTGACAAAGATAGTGTGCACCTGCCATATCTGAAAACATTGGACGGTGACAAGCATGTTGTAACTGTTATTGGCTCACTTGACCACGAGCAGTTTCTTTACGCCGGTACACTGTTTCATATTAGTGTTCTCTGTCCTGCAACCGCTGACAATCTACCTAGAGCTCTACTATGTCGCAGAAGATCATCTTGCACCATTCGCAGACGGCGCTGGTCTATACGACAGAGGATTCCATCTCCTGGTCGGCAATGAGCGTCTACGCGGTCCGCATATCGTGCGTGCATGGCTCACCTCCACTGTCCACTGTCTGTTCTTGCAAGATCCGCGCACCCAGTACGTCTTCCTTGAGCCACGCACTGACAACAAGAAGTTAATTGGCTATTTATTACAACACGGATTTGAAAAATTGAAAGAGTTTACTTTTCCGCATAAGCGGGCCGCGCTGATGAGGATTGATCGAGACGCGTTTTTCCAGGTCGGGCCGGCGCAGTGATTCTTCTCCTCGATGGGCTGACTGACTGGTAGTAGCTATTTGAGTCTGCAAAGTTGAACAAAAGGGCTTTATTGCGTTGTAGATAGCTTGTATTAGAAGTATATAGTTACTGGAAGGCTACCTAGGTTGCGAATATTGCCGACACATAACGCCTCGCGATGCTGAGTCCCTCCAAAAGATTCATAAGTTCACCGTCAAGAAATCCGTACGTTGGCTTGGCTTTAGTAAAACTCCGATCACAGCTGTACACATGACACATTCCTAGTCAACCAGTCGTAGCTGCCATATTGCACAATGTAGTGACAAAGAGCAGTGCTGCTGGTACGGGTATTGTGAGATAGGGCCATCACACACAACCACAACATATTAATTGGACGTAAGGAAGCCGCCGTAAGTACTGGTACTTCGGATTGGAGAATGTAAATATTGAACGACTACGGCCAGCTAGTATTCAGCCATTATTCAACCACTTAGAGACCCAGTAAACTTGAAATATAGCATATAGCAGTGGCAAACGAATATAGTTCCTAATTTGTGCATCCTTGACGCCAGAAAACACTAGAAACGATATACTTACACAGTACCACACCGTTAAGCAGATATCGCGCACTTCGTATCGGTTTATCGGGGTAATCGATTTGTAAATTTAAACATTAGCGCTTACAAGGGAATAAATCAGCTTACAGGTGTTATCGGTGACACGAATTGGCCAGCTAGTGGGGATTTACTATACCCCAAGATTTTTGCCGTTTTTCTTGCCGTCCAAGTCAGTTGGTGGCGTAGGGTATGCGGCTAAACAAACGAATGTTAATCCCTAACCCAACTGCTGCATACTACGAATGTGGCACCTTCCAGACAATTTTTTCATTCTCAGTTCAACTACGGCCTGCTAGAGTAAGGCACGCTTCTAACCGATTGAATCAGGTTCGAACGTTGATACTAGATTGATTGAATTGGGTACTCCATTTTGTATCATACGTATTTTTTTGTTTTCGTGCATTTGTACACGATCATAGACATTTGTATCTTCTCTGTGCTTGATTGTTCATAATTCAGAATGGCGCCCACAAATAATTTGGAGACTGACGCGGAGAAAAATATCGAGATCTGGAAAGTCAAGAAGTGAGTATTCCTAGTAGAGGTGGTCTGCTGTAATCTTGAGGCTAATATGGGTTTAGACTTATCAAGAGGTATGCGGGCGGAAGGCCCTCTGCGGGGAATTAGCAGCTAACGGCAAACAGTTTGGAGGCCGCGAGAGGAAATGGCACATCTATGATTTCGCTCATTATCCGTATGTACCGTCGCAAAGCATGTCGGAATACCTGTAATAGCTGCTAATGGACCGGTGAAGCACCGAAGGATCAGATTCCGCGAATAGCCAAACTTCTGGCGGACGAGTACGGCACAGCTTCCAATATCAAATCACGAGTGAACCGCCTGTCAGTGTTGAGTGCAATCACTTCCACTCAACAGCGCCTGAAATTGTACAACAGGGTCCCCCCGAATGGCCTAGTCATATATTGCGGTGAGATAATCACAGCTGAAGGTAAGGAACGCAAACTTAACATTGATTTCGAACCGTTCAAGCCAATCAATACCTCGCTCTACCTCTGTGACAACAAGTTCCACACAGAGGCTCTCTCCGAGTTACTGGAGTCCAACTCCAAGTTCGGCTTCATTATTATGGACGGTAACGGTGCGCTCTTCGGGACACTGTCGGGAAACACTCGCGAGGTCCTCCACAAATTCACAGTTGACCTGCCCAAGAAGCACGGTCGTGGTGGTCAGTCAGCGCTTCGTTTTGCCCGATTGCGTGAGGAAAAGCGGCACAACTACGTTCGCAAGGTCGCTGAAGTTGCTGTCCAGAACTTCATATCCAACGACAAAGTTAACGTGACCGGTCTTATTCTCGCCGGCTCAGCCGACTTCAAGACCGAGCTCTCCCAATCTGATATGTTCGACGGTCGGTTACAGGCCAAAATCATTAAGGTCGTCGACGTGTCATACGGTGGCGAGAACGGTTTCAACCAGGCCATCGAACTCTCTGCTGAGGCTCTCTCGAACGTGAAGTTCATCCAGGAGAAGAAGCTTATTCTGCAGTACTTTGACGAAATTGCGCAGGACACTGGAAAGTACTGTTATGGTGTGGAAGACACCCTCAAGGCTCTCGACCTTGGCGCTTGCGAGACTGTTATAGTGTACGAGAACTTAGACGTGGTTCGGTACACGCTCAAGAATGCTAGCGGTGACCCAGTCATTATCCACGTGTCGAAAGCGAATGAGACAAACTCAAAGGAAAAGTTTCTTGATAAAGCTACGGGCCAGGAGATGGAAACTATTGACGAGCAGCCCATGATCGAGTGGCTGGCGGAGAGATACAAGGACTTTGGTGCGTCACTTGAGTTCGTTACCGACAAGTCGTCCGAAGGGGCTCAATTCGTAAAAGGTTTCGGTGGTATTGGTGCATTGCTTCGATATAAGGTCAACTTCGAACAGCTAGTGGATGATTCAGATGATGAATACTATGACGACGATGACTATTAAGTGCACTGTATGGGAGTTGTGAAACGGAAAAGTAAATAAGTGAACCGGATTGTTTGCAACGGAATATTTTTGTAGTTTCGGGAGGTTTGTCGTATTAGTTATCTTGTTTCGTTTGCTTTATTTAGGGGTAATACATACTTTCTAGTGAAAACACCTCATCTTACAGCACTTGTGCATTGACGCATTGGTGTTAGTGTAGTGTATCTTTATGTACTATTTCTACATATACAAAAAATTTTGTTTGCAAATTCAACGCCGCCCCTTGACAGTCACCAGCAGCCTACTAATATGATCAGTCAAGTTTTCTATCTGAACATCTCTGCCCTCGTCCGCGATTTCTCCAAGTCCAAGCACTTTCACTTTAACCATTCCCTGTGCGTATTCCTCTTGTCCCAGAATAACCGCAAGTGGCGCCCCGATCTTATCTGCCGCGTCAAACTGTTGCCGAGGCTTGGGCTTGGATTTGTACAGGAACTCTGCGCTTATTCCTGCTTCCCAGAGTGCCTTGCAGACTTTTAGGCGCTCGGGAAGGAAGCCAGTCCAATCCTTACCACCGCCGAAGGCCATAACGAAAACGTCAGTCTCGTTTGCACGGATCTTGGACATGTCCTCCTTAGCCTTAATAATAGAGAAAAGTCGCTCAACCCCAAACGAGATACCAACGCAAGGCATAACTGATGACTTCTTGCTCTGCGAGAACATGCCAACTAGTTCATCATATCGGCCACCAGCAGCGACTGAACCGACGCCAACGTATTCGGACACGTCTTCATCCAGGTCTTTTGGTTTTGACTTTTTGTCCTTATTGGTCCTGTAAGATGGTGGCGCAGAGGCCGAGGTAACACATTCGTAGATAATTCCTGTATAGTAATCGAGACCACGGGCAAGTGAAAGGTCGAATGATAGCTTGTCCTGGATGCCGAATGATTTGATGTAACTGAAGAGGACTTCCATGTCCTTGATCCCTGATGCAGCAGACTCGTTCGACATCAACACCTCATCTTGTTTCAGTTTGACGAGAAGATCAACGCCACCTACTGCCGTCAGTGACAATTGTAATACCTATTTCTCTGACTATAAAACTTACCTTTCATCTTGACATACTCCCCGATCTTATCAGCGGCTTCAACAGGGAGTCTCTTTTCTTCAGTCATCTCTTTCTTGACATCCTCCCACGACATTTTATCAAGCTTATCGACAGCGCTGCTAATCTTTCGCACGTCCGCCAATGGAACACCACAAACCGCGAAAATACCGTCCAGGATTTTTCGGTGATTCAACTTGATGACAAAGTCTTCAATGCCGAGAGCAGTGAGGCCCTCGACAGCGATGCACAAAATCTCGGAGTCCGGAATCATGCTCTCGTACTGTCCCGCAATATCAAAATCACACTGGTAAAACTCGCGCATACGGCCCTTCGTCATAGCAGGTTGATCTCGGCGGTAAACTTTGGCAAGATGATAGCGCTTGATTTGCTGGATTGTTGGATTCATTGCAAGAAAGCGCGCAAATGGCACAGTTAAATCATATCGTAGAGAACACAGTTCACCACCCTGATCCTGCAAATCGTAAATCAACTTCGAATCCTCGCCGTATTTACCGGCAAGAATCTCGCGTAACTCGAAAACTGGAGTGTCGATTGTGACTCCACCGTGGCGCTTGAACACCGACGATATCGTGTCGAAGATGCGACTGCGTAGGACCATGTCCCTGTCGGCCCAATCTACATGTCGTCAGTACCTCTAATGCAGTCGATAACTGACATAGCTTACCTTTTGTGCCCTTCGGCGTCTTGAGCGTAAATTGTTGCGCCTTCTCTTTTCCGTCTTTGGCCGCCATCATTTCTCTGATAACAGCACTTGTTGAAAAATGTCGGAAAACTGCTACAACGAGAGGTAGTGGCGGATAAGTCTTTATTCTAACGGCGGCTGTTCGAGGTATTCCCTGACAGAAAATTTTCATCTAGATGCTATGCTTGCCATCCTATTGAACACACTTTGTCCGATGCTGATATTCAATTCCGGGACGGGTTTTCGCGCAAAAAATTATTCGGTGACTTAACAACCAAAATTACTCACAGTTGTAGGGTCTCTTCCACCCATCACCAACCAATACCTGGCGCGTCCTCGAAAACGAAGTGCCGCAATATTACATACAAAATATTCGGCCATTAGGAGATTCTATACGTGGCATCTGCCGGGGTGCAGAACAAGAAATTTGCCCCGGAAAAGCGCGTGATCATATCGGCCACAGCACACTTCTGTGTAACTGTTCATCTCTTATCTCTAACAAAAGTGTATATACCAAACTCCAAACTAGCATGTTATAAAATCTATACGAAAAAAGTCACAATATGCAAGAACTAATCCGCCATCTCCGCCTCTCGAATTAAATCCTTCATATCAAATCCAGCTCCGCTTTTGAATAGATCAAGTAGCATGCGCCGTCTCAGAGCCTTTTCACGCTCGTACGGCTCGATAATACCCTTGGGATCCGAATTGTAAAATTTCTGCAGAGTCAAGACCAGGAACTGAGCGTCCGCCGGTGAGACGCCCATACCCTTCTCTACGGTTCCGTTCAACAACACCACACCCCGCGATTTTGAGAGTTCCGAATGGAATATCAGTGTCGTATGCGGCCGCGCAAATTCGGTGTGCAACTTGTACTCAAGTAACGACGTCAGAAGACAGTGCGTGGTATTGTTTTCCGGGAAAGTCCATTGCACAAACTGCATTTCGGTTCCCCCTGTAGTCGTTTCATCCGCCTCAACGGCATTAAGGTCACGCGGCAGTGGCAAGATAAACATGGGATATTTCCGCGCATTTGCCCTCATCCGCTCAAAAGTTTCCACATCTAGCATTGCGCAAAGAGAGAATGGGTCGTGTGCGTGTCGGGCACGCCAGATAAGTTCAATATCCCTGATTTCTTTATGCTGCGACAATTTCTCAGTATCAACGTAGGATGATAGCGTCTTTATCGCCTTCTCTTTCGGAATTTTCGGGATATTCGCTGCAGCATGAACTATATTGTCTCCTGGCTTCTTGAACGGCAGCGGCGCGAGTTTGTTGCTTTGTCGCAGTCGAACGATATTCTCTTTATAATGCTGCTTCAGCTCATCTAGTGTATCAACACGTTTCCTGTCCGAAGAATTAATGTCCTGGCCAACCTAAGTCGTAAGTATTGACGTACTCCTGCATCAACTTCTCGAGTTTTTCCTTATACGGCTCAGCAACGTCTTTCCGTAAAATCGGTGGCATGACGGTGCTGTAAGTAGCCACAAAGGTGGGGACAATACAAGCGTACGGTTGAACGCATGACGATTTGAATGCTCGCTTTACTAGCAGTGAATTTGTATGTAAGATCTTTAGATGCCCCGGAATCGCTGCTCGAGAATAAAAAACGGTCGCCTTCATAGATTCCAGTGTAGTACGACTTCAGAAAGCGTCGGATTGTTGCTGAATAGGGTGATTTTATACCAGAATATGCCACAGCAATGTGGTACTCTTGAATGCAATATGAATATGATGAATATTCATGTACTCAAAAGCAGACTGGGACGCTGAAGGGTTTCGTGTTCGTTGCGCCTCCCATGATAAAAGTTACCAGCCAAGGACCGCAACCATTTTTACGGTCTGATTTTACCGATAGTAACCCTTACCTAGACCTAACACTCATGGTTTTCGTAAATTTGGTTTCGCAAATTTACAAGAATTTCATGATCACACGTAAAACCTTAACGTCAAATTTAAGAAATTTTTTAAGGTTAGCTTTAGCCTTAAACGGCAACTACTTTGAATCTTCTTCAATTACACTTGCTGGCCGCATTCCCGACGCGCTTACTTCTCCCATTAATTTAGGGAATTCATGGAGCAACTACCCGCTAAGCCTTTTTGGAACTAGCGCTAAGTACACATTTCGTACCCTAACCACTTCCACGTTTTCCCAATCCAGCGTGCTGTGTAAACAAACGCGTATTGGTAACAACGCGTTCGTGGACTCGCTGTATCTCGAACATATACCATAATTGCATCACTCTTTCCCGTCCTCCACTACAACACAAATGGATCACGTTACAACAGCAGTCAGCAACGCGTATCATGTATATATGGGCATGGTATTGGATTCGGTGGATCAAGCTAGACAGTTTGTAAACGCGTATGCGATTCAGTAAAGAATGGTTTTGTCTGCAACAAAGATCAGACACTGTTGCTCTTATTCAAATGTGCTAAAAAGCCGTTCAACTCCAAACAGCGTGCGATGACAAAAGGGATAAATGGTGACAATGCCCTTCTCCGTCAAAAAAAAGCTCGAAGCATGCTTTGTGACTGTCCATGGAGAGTGCGGTTCAAAAAGCGACTCAATGATTGGATTATTACAGAGCTAATGGACGAGCATAAAGGACACCAACTTGAAGGCGCTAATCACTTAGCTTATTCGGAGAATAGACTTATCACTACTGGGTCTATGTTTGAGCTGGTTAGACGCTCATCCACATTTATTACGACAATTGCCAGTATGTTAAACAGAATGTATGGGCTGTCCTTGCTACATTTACAATCGAACGTACGACTACGGTCAGAGAAATGGCTCCTCAACGGTGAAGTTTATCAAGAATTGCAAGAAGACGGGTATATATACCGAGTCAGTCTGGGTCCAGAGAACACTCTCGACTCATTGTTCTTTGGCAGGCCTGAGGATGTTCAAGAGGCGCGCGTATGCGGGCAAACAATTGTAGTCGATGCCACGTACAAAACCAATAGATTTCGCATGCCACTGGTGAACTTGCGAACGGCGAGGATCGCACTGTGGTTACCAACGAGCAGACGAATTCTTACATTTGGGTCTTGCAGCAACTGAGTGAGAAGACTGTAGATCAATAATTGGGTCAAGCTAACTACGAACAGGCGTATTCCCAGAAGAATCTCCAATTGGTGATTACTGATGCGGACAAAGCCCTCATGGCTGCATTGTCGGAGGTGTTCCCGACTTCTTTCAATCAGGTCTGCAGATGGCACATTGAGCAAAACATACTCAAGAACTGTCGGAATTGCAGTATTGGACGAGTTTATGAAATGAATTAAGCAAATCGCGAGCTCGATGGACATCACGCCGCAGGAGAAGCACTTGGGGGATCTAAAGGACAAGTTTGCAGCTGTTGATTATTTCTAAGCAATGGTGGATAACAGGGCAATGAGAGATGTGGGCAGAATGCCATATATCGCATTCGAATCCGCGCAAATTCGAAAGACATTTCGTTGAGATGCACTCATCCCAATACAGCAGATGGTTGAATCTATTATCTGTGTAATGCCGTGGTCCAAATCACTCGCTCATCGCTTATCTACTTCCAAGAGCCGTACCAAATCATAGAGTCTGTTGGGATACGCCAAGCGTCTGTAGATAAAGAGAACTCATCTCACATTCAACCTCAAAGGACCTCAAAGGTTTGCTTAAAGTACCTCAACAGAAGGCACATGGCCACTATCTTGTGCACTTTGCGACGACACCGGTGATTATAAATTCCGGGAGAAAATCTCCTCAGCAACAATCATCAGCTGCTACTTCGTAAACGGAACTTAAGCTTAACATATTGGTCGAGCGTATTATCGAGAGAGAATCCGATAGAACGATGTCGGTCCTATTCATTAATGTGCCGCGCCTGTAAAGATATTAAATAAGTAGAGCACGATGACGCGTGAATAGATCGATCATTCTGTCCAAAATAGCAAGGATGGCCGCGATCGCGTTAGGTATTACCGTCGCCAAGTAGTGTCGAATGCGGTAAGGATCCATAACGAAGATTGTGAGATAAGGGATTTCCAGCGAAGTGCCATTTGCAAATAGAGACGCGCGACAAGTGTAAACAGAAGTACTATTGCTAGGAATTTGCGAGCTAAATTCGGAATTTATTAGTGAAAGCTTTGCCCTGAATGTGGGAATTCAAGAGTCTACGCGAAAAGTATCGGTCAGAGACACAAAACCCTTCTTCAAGGATTTGAGGGTCACGTCACTTCTTCAAGCTCTACACTGATCAACCCGAAACTCGTCCTCCAGTTAAAGATACGCAACGATATAACTGATGACAGGAATCAAGATTGCCGGTAGCCAACATACACATGCTCGTAATAAGCAAATATGGACAGGAGCACTTGACATATCGCAGCTAGATCCTAGCGCGCCGTCACTACAGGACTTGCAAATATCTGGGTTCTCTAGGTCAAAATTCCCATCCTCTAAGAAGAGCGGCTCAGTACTCTCTGGAGGTGATAGTGGGACAGCTAATGTTTCCAAAGAGTGCGCCACGATGTTTGGTGGAGATGACATGCGATTGAGTGCCGTGACATGTATCGATGTCGCTTCTATACGATTATGGATGGTATCCGGACCTGCCATGGAAGTGTAAGTGTATCAGATCAGTAGGTAATAATATAGTTAATATTCCATAGGTTTACTACGAACGCAGTAACAGAAGCATTCTTCAAGTCGGTTGTTGCGTCCAGTGTACGCGATACTTGTCTTAGATTCATTCGACGGATATCTGCTGACGTGGGATATAGGATCTACAAGATTCGCCTATTTTATCACGTGGAATTATAGTGAAGCTATCGCCACCTACACGGGATATCACTAGCCTAGTGATATTCGGTCATGTCTCGTCGTCACCTATGATCACGATGACAACAACTGATATAGACGCATCAATGCTTCCCAGGCGACCGCAGTCGTCATCGCCTACTAAAACACAAGTGACGATCAAAGCCCTTCCATTGAATGCGTCGTGCCGACTACACCCCTACGTACGTCACAAACGTAAACGTGCGTCGCCCATATCTAGAGCTGCTGCGGCTGAATCCAAATCCAGTGATCAGTCGGATAACGAGGCGTGCGACAATAAGAATGCAGTTTTTCTGGGTGCTTCAGTAGAGGAGGTGGCTAGTGCGCAAATGCGTAATGAGAAGCTCGAACAACTGTTGCAGCGTCGTACATCATTTAAACGGCTGCAGTTGCAATCGGTATGGTATGCTGGAGCGGGATCTGTGCCGCAGGATGATTTGCAGCAGACGTTCGAGAGTCAGCATATTGTAGCAGAGAATTCGCTGCTCGGACAACAGCCTACGTTCTCGCAGCAGTCTTCGCAGCCGGAATCTACGACGCAATCAGTGCCACCGTCGCAACCGTCGCATCATTTTGCCAATGGCCCTTCATCGAACGCGACATCGAAAACATCTTTGACTTTACAACGTGTTTTGATGAGTGCGCTTAGGCTGCGTGGGATAAATCGGCCACATTCCCAAGCTGCAAGCGGACAGGGGCACCTAGATGATGCCGATGCAGATGTGGACTTTAAAGAACTATATCATCACGCGTATCGGGCAACATTATTTGCGTTGGTGTGTAACCTTTTTGGCGGCGATCCCGACAATTTGCTAACCAAGTCTAGAGGAATAAGACGTCGTATAGGAACAGATCACGAATGTGCTCGACGCACGAGATACAGCAGAATAAAGATGCAGAACCAGATTGGCACGTTCGGCGCATTCAGCATGTCGTCGAGCGCATTTTGGATATATTCCTGGAAGCCGAAGTCGAAGAGACGTGTCCGTGAGTGCTGGTAGTCGTGGATATCGGATTTGTGTATACTACGTAATATAGCATTAATTTAAGTATTTCGCATCTCGTATTATTTTGTAGGTGACGGCCGCCTGACGCCTTGGGGGCCCCTTACATATAGCCCCGAAGTCGTGCGGCTCAGAGTCAAGTCGCTCACCATGAAAATAAATTTGATTCACTTTTCGAGCTACGGCACCTCACTCTCAGACGGGACACGGCTTCGTTGCTAGTTTATTGGTATAGCCACACAACAATATGACAGAACAGGCGATTCCGGCAATTGAAGTAGACAACCTAACGTACGTGTTTCCCAACTCAGTTGTCGGGTTGCATGACATCAACATCACGCTTCCGCAGCACTCGCGCACGCTGCTACTCGGGGCGAACGGCGCAGGCAAGTCGACGCTGCTCCGGATTCTGGCCGGCAAGACGCTCGCGAAACGGGGAACCATCCGTATTAATGGAGTAGACCCGTTCCGGTCGGGCGTGCCGGGCGTGACATATCTCGGGACGGAGTGGGCGGCGAATCCCGTTGTGCGCCATGACATGCCGGTCCCTGTTCTACTCTCGTCCGTCGGCGGCGACATGTTTCCGGACCGACGCGACAACCTCATCGACATCCTCGATGTTGACCTTGCCTGGCACATGCACGCTGTCTCCGACGGCGAGCGCAGACGCGTGCAGCTCGTCATGGGCCTCCTGCGTCCGTGGACAACTTTGCTGCTCGACGAGGTCACTGTCGACCTTGACGTCCTCGTCCGCGCGCGTCTGCTCGACTTTCTCCAGCGTGAGACTGTGACGCGCGAGTGTGCGATCGTGTACGCCACCCACATCTTCGATGGTCTGGCTGAATGGCCGACCCATATTGCCCACATCCACATGGGCCGCGTTATCGACATCGGCAACACGGCCGCTATTATGGCGGCTTTCATGGGCACAGCTGGAGGCAAGTCCGTCATTAGCTTACAGTCCTACAACCGGAACTCCGCTCTGCTCACGCTCGCCCTCAAGTGGCTCAAGGACGACCTTGTTGACCGCGGCAAGCGCGAAGACGTCAAGAAGCTTAAATGGGAGGACATCTCCCAAGACGAAAAAACTGGCGGACTTACCGCCTTCGAGACCTACTTCAAGGCTTCTCGTGCACGCTAATTCTCGTTCACGCTCGTCTAAATGATTGATTATTTCGTTTCTGGGAACCGATATCGGCGCATTTTATTTTTCAACAGCATTCAACATCGTCCGATTTCAACATTAGTCGCGACTTTTATGCCAGGGATTTTCAACAAATGGGATTAGGATTCAACTCTGTACTATAGTGCATTATCGGGTGTTGGTTACGGATAGACTGCGCCAATATGGATAAGATATTTGCCGGATACAGATGGGAGTGCAAAATTACTGTACTATACATAAGGACTCAACTCTTTTATTTACACTAGATAAAATGCGTTGGTTGTCAGGTGCTTTATTGGATTGTTGACTGTTTTGTAGATGAGAATGGTACTAAGTTTTTCAGATTTCTAGACTACAACTAGGCATAATATATATTTGTGGAGGTTCGTTGGCAAGTTCTACATCCGAAATATATATTTCGTTACATGTAGCACATTATGCTCAAGACTTAAATACGTCCACGTGAAAACATACATAATACTTGCTCGAAGCATAACATCGCTTCATTAAGTAAAGCTTCCGCATAGCATTATTTTCTCAACACGTCATATTGTACTGATTGAATGGTCGGCAAAAGGCAGCCCAGACACGCATAGGGTCACGCCGTGTAAGAGAGATACGAGTCACCGGCCCAAACAAGGTCAGCCACGCGCTCACGCGCTTCTATACGCTGCAAAATGGCTATGAATTGTAGCCAGATGAATACTATGCGGCTATATGTTTGTCCAACATATCTATTATCGATTGAATCATTTCCCTCCTTCCGCAACTAGAAGTATGAATAGTTATTGTCTTGCTTATTGAAGAATTCAATGATCCTATAAAATCTGGATTGTACTTGACTGGGAGTATAAAGCAAGAGCCTAGCTGAACCCTTATTCGATACACCATAATCTCGCAGTTTCGAGTGTATACACAGTGGTATGACGTGATCCCGTTTCCCATTGCGGGCCATGACCGAAGTGGGCTAATCGACTATGCCGCGTAAGGGAAGGTTGAGTATGGGAATCACCACATGCGCGTCATCTTCAACAGCATGGCCACAGACTCTTCAGACTCTTCACGTCGGTGGTGTAGAAAGCACCACCAAAAAATTATCCTCATGTGCTCGGAATAGAATGTGAACTACATCAACGATATTCTTTACATTGATACGCTCGTGTTATGACTTTTTGCCCTACGGTGCAACCCTAATCTGACTGCCAGCAGGCTGGCAAGAAGACATTGCAGTCTTTTACCCTGTTGACACAATTTAATGGAACCTAACGCATAGATATGTCCATACCGACGTTCTTTTCCAGGGTGTTGTCCAAGGGCTCTTTAGCGCAATACCATGTAGACTCTCGTCCCGCGATGTCTCGATGAATTGTGCGGTTGACGTCCCTTCTGAGTAAATTCAAATAATGCATTGCAGTAGGGCTGGACACTATACGATATCGCCGGAGTTTGCCCATATCGCATATTCTTAACCGGAGCAGCTCGCTTTCCCTTCATCGTCGACCCAAACTGACCAGCACCATAGGCCACCACGACATCCTCTTTCTTGGCCTGTTTGTTTCCCTTAATGCGAATGCAAATACCGTGGAGAGCCTTCTGCTCTCGACAGTGCGTTTTCCAGCGCAAGGGCCTTTCCTTGTTGTAATGTTCGAAAAGGATGGGAAAAGCAGAAAGGGATACACGTGTATGATGCAGGTACTGAGCAACCTGCGCCGTTTTGAATGTCGGGATCGTGGTTGCCATTGAATGAACATCTATGCCGCGATCTAGAGCTTGTCTTATTAAAAAGAGACTCATCTTGCGGGCGAAATTGTGGTATGCTGAGTCATGCCAGGACGCGAAGAAACCGAGAAGTCTCATCGGCAGTCGTTGCCAAGATAGGCATATTGCTAACACATACCATGTCAGAATAAAAACAAACTGATAAGGTATGACACAAAGTCACTTTCTGGCCTCCTCATCAACTCTCCCATCCGGGTGACGTGGCATGTCAACTCCGCACGCACGCCTACCACCAGATCCGTAAGTCCTGGATCGATCGAAATAAATGAGCTGGACCCAATTTGGAACGGCACGATAACAAGTGAGTAGCGCAGCATTTCGTCTGCTCACACGCATAGATTTCGGCTGCCTTCTTCTGACAAGACTGCGGAGATTGTCACTCCAGAGTTGTCGCTCTTGAATGATTGTGCGCATGCCCTTCTGCCATCCAAATTTAGCACGTCCCTCTAGGTATCATATATCTTGAATGTAGCGCTAACCGCTTAGCTCGAAATATCCCTCATTGATATAGCCCTTCATCCTTTTGTCATTCAGAGTAAGTTTCCTGACAACCAGTGCTTCAGCAGGAAGCGCGTGGTGATTGCTGCTCTGGTCGAAACAAAACCAACCTAGGCACCCGGGGTGTGATTTCTCGAAGATTTCCATGGCCCTTCCAAGCTGTTGTACCATGTCATAGGAAATCCAGAATACATCACGATTCTTCCCATGCTCAATGATCTCACGAGCGTATTGGCCTTCGAATTAGAGGGAGCCGGAGCATGCGCAGCAGAAGTCGGAGACCATCAATCCTAATGATGGACTCGCCTTTTTCCGTCCAAGTGATGGTAACGTCGTCGTTGCTACTGAAATAGCATTCGTCGGGCGTCACAAGCACAATTTCATTCTCACCATCTTGAAGGTCAGGCATGAATGCTTCAGAACAATCTTCCCCATCATATTCTCTCATCTTTGTCCTGTAGTTCATCACATCATAATAAATGTCCTTCGTGTGACCCTTTAAGGTGAAACCCCACAGCTGCAAATATCGCGTAATGGTAGTGAAATAGTGGCTTTAATCATTGAGCCGGTGACTTCAGAATAGACAACTTGTTCGTAATATGCCCTAAGCTTTGTTGCAGACCGTGTGTTTGGAGGAAGGGATCGAAATGTGAGAGAGACTGTTCACGAAACGTCCTCATCGTCTAATGCTGACGCTCACTATGGTGCATCCAGTTTAGTCCCAAAAACTCTATTCTCGTATCATAGTTTTGACTGCATAACTCTCACATATGGTGCAGTTACACGGCATATTTGAATATAATATTGGACGTATATATCATCTGCTAAGTATTAGAAAACAATGCATATTTCAAGACCCAAAATCATCAACCTTCGCATTCGCTTCTCCATTATGTGATCTTCGACCCATTGATATTTTCTAACTGACTGGTGGGATTTAGTGCAATTGTAGTCATCGAGAAACTGTGTTGTAGTTGAACGTGTCAGCTACGCGTTGCTGTGTCTAAAGCAAACTAGCTTCAATAACAATATACACTAACCATTTTAGGTAATTACACCCTTACCCTTCAGAAACCCTAAAACCCTGTGTTTCATAATTCGGTTGTCCCATAGTTAAGGACCCTCGTACCCCCAATCTTCTTCGTGGTAGAGGTCCCTCAATTTTTAATTTTTTCAAATAAAAATTGGTGCAAACGACTTACCGTAAGCCCCTATGAGGTTATTTACGTTTTTAAGGACTATGTAATTCTGTTGACGTAATAAAATCTTGTTGTGGAAGTAGTTACAATATCGGGACTAAACTGTAAGTACCATACAAATTTCTAATACGGCTAAAGTAAGTGTAAACCGTATTTAAGGTACGTGGCAGTACCTCGCTGCCATAAATTAGAATGATGATAGTTCTGTAGGAACTAGTCTTAACCCGACAACGTCGAATGCCCGCCACACAACTTTCAATACGCGTTTCCTCCCGCTCTTATTACCTAGCATAAAGCCATGATATGCTTTCAACGCAACCACCCTTATCCCGTTTGTATCGCAAGTTGAAAATCCAGTGCCAGCCTACAAAATCCAACCGTCGAGAGCACTGGAATTGGTGAAGCTTGACAATGGCTGATACTGCGGTCGGCGTTTTCCTCCTCTTCCAAAATTTTCTGCTGTGATATTCAATCGATTGAATGCTGTCAATGAGTTAGGTATAAAGAGCTCTGGAAACTCAGAAGTGAATTTATTGTAAATCTCTGTTGGAGTGAAGTAATCAGGGCCTTTGCTCTCAATTTGTTCTTGCCAGAACTTAATATATCCGTAGCTGTGATTCAAATCTTGGCTTCCATCAAAGCTGGCGTTGGACGATGCGTGGCCAGGAATGACAGCGAAAGGCGTTAGGCCAGATGTAAATTCCAAAGTGGCTAACCAAGACGCCGTGAGGGCAGGCGTAAGAAGGTCGGCCATATAAAGATGGAGGCGACGACCAAAGACAGCATCACCGGCAATGAGAGTTCTAATGGAAGGGATCCAGAACAAAGTGTGGTGGACCGTATCTCCGGTTACAGGGCCGAGGAGGTAGACTGGAGAATCTTCATCCCCCGGTAATGCGAAGAAACTGTAGTCGTAGGGCATTGGAATGGTGGTATTCTGCACAATACTGTCCACACCGTGGACGCGGCTCCATTCCTCCACCTAAAAATACAAATTAGCAAATCTATAGGAGAAAATACGTTCACGCTCCATGCACCTTCTTGGGGGCATCCTCTTGGATTTCTTTCGCGGCAAGACTACTTGCATAATACTGAATTCCAGGAAACTCATCAAAGAACGCGGCACCGCTGAGATAGTGATCGGGATGGTTGTGAGTAGAGAAGGCAGCGACAAGAGGTCTAGCTGTAGTCTCCTTTACCCAAGTTGCGAGTTCCTTTGCCTTCTCGATTGTCATTGGCAAGTCAATGATCATGGCAGCTTCAGTACCAATGACCAAAGAGGACACCATGTCAACCGCTTCGCCCGTATTAATAAATGTTTCCACGCGTAAAGATCCATTGGGAGTCGGATTGCCATCTAAAGCATGCAGACTGACAGCTAATATGACCATAGATAGAATTAAATGCACAAATTTGTTGGAAAACATGCTGTTGTAAAACGCCCGGCTGGTACTTTCGAGACCGATGAGATTCTAGGCTGACGGGAAACCGGAAGATAGCGCATGATTTGTCGAAAGAGAACAAATAAATTTATATCAATTTGTTGTCGATCCATATCTTTGAGAACCTGTACTCCATGGTGCGTCCGTGAGGTGTTATGTTTGAAGTCGAAACATTAGGCGGTGCACGCGAGCGCTTCCTGTGATAGATCGCCGAGTCATCAAAGTAGCAATTCTTCACAGATGTGATGTCACAGTATAGCTCAGAAGAGTGTTATCTAACAGATTTAGAGTGTTCAGATCGGAATCAGGCAATAAACGACTCGGCGCTGGTTTTCAGTGATGCTCTGGGTTGGCATTTTGACAGGCATTCGACGTTGGGTGTAACAAGGGCTTGGAGGTGGGCACAAAATGTCAGGCCGTCCTCATCACCGGAGCTCAGTCGTGCCGCTAGCCTCGTGGGCCCTAACCCCAGAGTTATGACACCTCATAAACGGGTTTCGCATCGTGTTCTCTCACCTATAGCACGAGAAGGTTAGGGTTATCCAATTTACCCTTTAGGAATGCACACTTCCTTGTATTAGACGGCCGACGAGACATACACAGTTAGCAAGAAATACAACAAAAATGTCTGGTGGTTGCGCCCTGCCATGGGTCACAAGTAACAACGGCCAGCTCCAAGAAGCTGGCCTCTCATATGTATGTATGTATATATATATACATAGACATAGACAAATAACAGGAACATAATGGTGGTAGAGAAAATCCTCACGCAAAACAAAAGCCCATAGGGAATAAAAAAAATTTCGGAGTTAAAACCTAACACCGTTCCTTATCCCCCGTGCCCACAGTCGAGTACGCGTCCCCGGAACCAGTAGTGTCCAAGTGGCTTGGATCTCGCCATCCTTAGACTTACCCTTGCTCCAGCGCGAAATTAGAGAGGATCTCAGTCCGTCAGGACTGCCCTCATGCCCCCAGATGAGAACGTATTGCCCGACCAGTTGTGCTACCAAAGCAACTTGGTTCTCACCGTATTGGTCAGCTGGATCCAGGCTCTCCTCGACCACATTCGAGTAGGCGTCCCCGAACTGGTAGTGGCCAAGTGACTTGGATCTCGCCATCGTCGGACTCACCTTGTTGTTCGAGGCGAATCAGCATATCGAATTAAAGAGGAGTCTGTCAGATCCCCCGTGCCGACATTCGAGTACGCATCTCGAATCAGCGTACTCGTATTAAGACTCTCCTCTTGCCCCCAGTAGAGGACGAACTGCTAGAACCGGCAGTGTACCAAGTGGCTTGCCTCTGGCCACTCAATGGTTTCGGCCTTCATGAACTGCCTCCGAAGTCAGAACACCGAGCAAGTCACTAAACAACCTTTGAAACATGGGAAGCTGGGATGGCTAAATCCTAGCCGCAGCGCCCAAGCTTGATGATTACACCACCAATTTACATATCTAGTTTGGATCTTTTGCCGGACTGTCAAAGTACATTTAAAGTATCTGAGATAGGGCAACCAGTCTGATCTCGTGGTAACAGCCTTTGCAGCCTCCTCGATTCTGCCTGCGGCAGAAGGACGCTGTCCAGCAGCAATTGGCAACCCCGGCCCTGCAACAGTCAGTGGGTAGTGTTGATGCAGATTCTGGCCAATGGCTTGTATAATCAGTCTATCCTCTCCTAATTACTCCATGATCAGAATGCCTTTTTACTCGATAATCTCGGACAAGAGCAGTATAGTATATGTCAGGGTCGACTCGGTCTTCGATCGCTACTTCGTTATCACTGCCATCGTTGAGGGCTGTGTAGTCGAGGCGCTTACAGCGAGTTGTGATCCTCTCAAAAGGGAGGCATTGTGGCACGATGAAAGGGGTGTTAATTGTTAAATAGCATTCGGGATCATAGTACTACAAAATGCTGTATTCAAAAAAAGTTGTGTTGAAGGTATCAAAACTATTAGACGTTATTATCGGCGACGATAACCGATACCTTCCAAGATCTGCCGATACGATAGACGATAATTATCGACAGACCTAAAGTTCGACGACGCCGAATTTCGATTTGCCCAACGTTGCCGATATCGCATCGCCAACAGCCCTAGTCTGTTTTCGTATCTCGCATTCTACTTATGGCTTTTTTCTATCCGGGTAGATAGATATACAGGGAGGGGTGTGTTTGGGCCGGCTCTTTTACATTAAAGAGCGTTCTAAATCATTACACTCAAGTTTCCACTTGGGTCTAATATGCAAGCGTCAACTACTGACCTCAACAGCTAGTTAAAATATAGTATAACCTACATCATCTGATGAGAAGAGGAGCTGGAACGATCTGTTCTTAAACCCGTCTGTTCCAGCGCTTGCAAATCGTCGTTAATCTACAAAATGCAATACGACTGTAGACCAGCCCATTGTTTAGAGACAACAAATGCAAATGAACGAGAAACATGAGAAGAACGATCTGATGATACCTTCTAACGATTCGGCGAGCCTGCCGGCTGGTAGTAACCAAACTTGCTGAGCTTTCCGGACGCCACTACTGATAACATAGAGCGGAAAACTCACGGGACGGAGAGGAGCAGAAAACGGAGATAAAGTAAGATGAGACGGAGCTCGGAGGTAGAACTGAGCGACGAAGAGAATCAAGCAGATCATGACTCGGCCGCAAGGTGATCTGTTACTTGGGAGATACGACAATATTGTGTGTCAAGCTGCCGTCAATTCAGGCATATTTTTAGTTGCCTCACAGTTGTGCTATAAATAGTGCTCACTCTTCAAATGCCTATGGGAAGTAATAGAAACGACTGTTCTCCTTGAGTAATAGCCAGCCCGTCATGCCATTAAAACACGCATCCGCCGCAAAAGATCACCTGATCTTTATAGACAGATCTGTCGAGAAACGCCCAAAATCGTATTCCGGGTTATGCTCAATAGGTGCGAAGCACGGAAAATAAACTGATTGTTCGTGTATTAACCCAATATAAATAGCCTTGATAGCGATGATACTGAAGCAAGCTTTGACAGCGATGATACTGAACCAACTCGGTCATGATGTTTGATCCGAGCAAATGGCGACGATGATCAATTCCTATATGTATTATGAAACTATCAAAACATGAGAGTTGAACAACAATTACAGGTCAACGCTGTCCACTTAGTAAGTTGGCCCGGCAGCCGGGATTATTGCTCGCAAAAAAATTCAAAGCATTGACTCTTGTGTGATCGTCATTCAGTCACCAGGGCGTAATGACCCTTCTCGAACTAGAGAGGTCAGTCAGTATCCTGGACACTCTGAACGAGCGACGACACTCGCGCCATTTCCAATTATTGAATTGAGTCTGGTAACCTTGAGACAGTCCTCCTTATTACCGAGATAGTGAATCAGTCCGACAGGCTGGCCGCTTCTGTACCTCACACGTGCGCAGATCAGCCTCTTTTTCCAATTCTGCCTGCAAATATACAACGCTAAGCATCGAATCCAACAATCTCGATATACCGCGAATGTGAGTTCATTCTACTAGCAACTATATCCGTCCTGTGGCATCAAATGCATGGTGACCATACGTACCCATATTCATATACTTGATCTTGACAATGTGCGTGTTCTCTTATATGCTCGCAACCGAAGTTTGAATGTTTGATATCCGATATCGCAGATTTTGGTTATCAATATTACACGGATTTCTATTTGATTATCCCTGTCCAGCCACCGGCTATCTGTTTAATCGTTCAGGCAATGTCTCATGAGAAGAAGCGGATAAGGCGTCGGAACATAGTAGGCCGGCAAGTCGTTTGGATGGAGAAGCGGTTTTCCAGCGGACGCTGCGCAGGAATGAGAAGACGTAGGTTCAAGCAAAGCTGTACATAAGACAAAGCTCCCACTCAATTCATCTAATATAAATAGTAACAAATTTTCAAGCGAGCAGTGACCTGAAGAATCGTGCATACTTAGCAACAATCCTTCTTACGGGAGATTAGAAAACTGAAAACACATTTGGTATAGTCAACTTTACGTTAGAGCGCCAACGTCAGTCAATGGTATTCCTGTTACAAGGAGAGAGAGGCTAATCGCATGTTGATTCGTATTATTTCTGAACGAGCGCCTTCCATATCTCGCTTAAGGCTGTTGGCGATTCGATATCGGCAATATCGGCAAACCGGCAACATCTTTAATCTCGCTTGTTCAGCCTCCATAGGCTGTTTGGAGGCCGTCTGTTCACGTGAGATAGATTGGATGTGTTTGTCATGGACAGTTAATGGGAGGTAACGAATAGAAGAACTCTATGCTGAAGTGCAGGAAAGTTTTGGGGTTTGAGAAACGTAGTGCACTCGTCTGTGGATGTTGCTTTGCCATGATTCTGAGCTCTAGGTTGCTTTATTACTGTTGTCATCTATTTTGGAGATCCTTGGGGGGTAACTCTTTGGTACTACGCCTTAATAAATATCTTAGGCTTCGACCATGATATTCGCGGGAGCAAGCAAAGTTGGGTGATGCGAACGAAGACGAATATGGCGACGAGAATCTTACGAAATAGGGAAAGATGTACTCTGTGACGTAAGGTCGATAGAAAGCTTACATGCTACAGCAAAGCCCGGTATGCCCTGCATTCGCTGTAAGCGGATAACCTCTTTGAGCCGACGTTTTTTCCTTGCAAAACCAGTCTTATACATGATTACCATCTCATCAAGTCTAGTCTCGCTAAGTCGATATGAATTAGGTGTAAAATTGCATCCATTTAATAGGGCTGTAGCATCATCTTTACACGAATTAGAGGGAATATGATGACCTTTTTCTTGCAGCTCTCCACTTCGTCTGAGATATTGAACAATGATTTGCAGCAGAAAGTGATTGAATTCACTTGTTGCTTCTGAACCTACAATTCGGGATGTGCTCCAACATGACGTTTTTTTCTGTGCCAAGTCCAACATGAGCCTTGGCGGACTATGGGTCCTATGTGTTAGACATGCCATTTCGTTATTCTCTGCGAAGTCAGAAATAAAGTACCCTTGACCATTCCTACTGGAGCACTCCTCTGAAATATTGTGCTTCATTGCTATCTTAAATGCGGCTTCTGTTCTGAGAATACTCATTTGGATGTTCTAAGGCTATAGATTCGACCGTCACCAAGTCTGGAAAACTCGGAACAATGGTGAAGCTGTAATTTGTATGCAATGGTACAATGGTCATTGTTAAAATCGTGCCAATCTACATGCGAGGCAAACCTACACTATATATACAAGTTCCTAGCATTTTTCCGTTCTGCAGCGAGATTCATAGACACGTGTCACATGTACTGACTATTTCTTATAACTCCACGTCGTTAACTGCTGACTGCAAGCCATCTCTAAGCACGCGTTTCGTCGGCCTTGCTCAATAGTGCTTGCATGCGCTGAAGGACGTCACGGCCTGATAGATTGACGCTCTTCTTTATCTGATCAACTGCGACATTCGTTGCATTCGTTGGACTTGGTGGCTCTTAGATATTTTAAGCCTTTTTCGTCAAAGTTATAGATATCGTTGTCGGCAATCGCATACGTCGGAGTGGTCTTCTGTACGAGATCGAACGACTTTGCAATAATGTCAGGATCCTCGCCATTTGCGCGTTGATGTCATATCTTCCGGAGTATTTTTGACTCCAACGCAGGATGACTACCGATTTATTAGGTACCTATTTCTCACCTACTTGATGAGCTCTTGGGAAGATGATATGACGCACTTGGTAAAGAAGTAAATCAGCAATTTTCGCACGCCCGTAACTCTGGGACGCTTATCATCTCATTGTATGAATCCATTCTAGATTGCTTCCTCTTCTATTTGAGCGAGATTTCGCGTCGGTGTGACAGAATCGCTTCGCGATATACCCATTTAAATGTAGCGGAAGGGGACATGGTAAAAATGTTCGGCGCTTCTACTAACTTATTTCACCGACACCTGATCAAATATTATCTGACTACAATTCTTATAAACACAACCATAACACTATCAAATCGATTCAAGTCACTCTGAATCGTCTTCTTCAGGCCCTCTTACCACCATTCACAAGTACGCGAATTATGGCCTGGGTGGCAGCATGTGCCACATCCCCATTCCTTTGGGCGCAGTCCTCATCCGCTGACGCCCATGTTCCTGCGGTTCTTGCTCCCGGCCCTGCACATCGTCACTTTGGACCTATAGCTCTTGTCCTTGCTGTAAAGTAAGGCTTCATCCTTTACGGGTTTGTTCGGGGTTCTTCGGAACCTAAGGTGCTGGTTGATCAGGAGACACTTGAGGAGATGTTGGCCCACCCAACTTGTTTCCTAAGTTAGATATCACGCTCTCTGGATCAGAAGGGACGAGCGAGTGTGTCCATTTATATTACATCTATATCTATTATCTCCTACATTTGGATATCGTATCCTTCCTTTTTCGTTATATTTCTTGTCATCGTATATCGTGTCCTTCCTTTTTTGGTTGTCCCCCTTGGATGTTTTTTCGGTCATAGTAGCGCGTAAGGCTATATAGAACACCGCAGGGTTTACGAAAGAAGGTAAGGACTCTATATGGGTAATCGGAGCGTGCATCATGTCCTCGATTTGCCGCCAGTGCGCTCTCTTCAGCGGCCGAAAACAATTCACATCAGGAGGTTTGAGGACATGAGTCCAGGGAGGTGGCATACAAAGAGTGACAATATTATTTAGTCTCTTTGCAATAGAGCTCGAAAGGGTTTCGAGCGGTGGCTCTCATGACCATCAAGGACTAGGAGGCGCCGCCATAAACCAGATCGTTCTTCGGTATGTTGATCAAAGTGCCGAATCTAACCTAGGCCTCGTTCGTTTGTAGTCAAGCCGTTTGTGCTTACAGCGATGGCACAATCGTTCGGGACCCGGGCATCTTCATACCAAGCAGAGAAGTGATATTAACCTGCAACGATGATGTACGGCGGGACTGCCCAGCCTTGGGAATTGACGCCTTGAATAACAATGACCCATTCCCATCCTCCAGGGTGGGCCGTTTTCGGACGTCCTCGTCCCTGCGCTTGTGATCACCATACCAGTCGAGACAATGCCCATCGTGAAGCAAATTTCGTCGAAGTTGTAAATATCTAATGCCGTATTTCGTAATCAGAGCTCACACCAGCCGCTAATTACATCAGGATCTCGAGATCCAGTTGGTGCCAACACGCTGCGTCAAGTAAACGATTCGCCATATCTTCCACATCAGTGGTCTAGGATGTATTGAGCAATCATCGATTGTTCCAGGTTGGTAAGCTGTCGCGCGTTGGCCATAGTGCGTCGCGAAGGTTCACCACGTCTTCACGGCCTAGGGTTACGTGGCTAACGGAATATTTCCGATCAGCCTCGCGATTGCTTAGCTTAGGATTTGTTCCATAGCCAGAAGGGCTAGAATTAATTGCGCTTTGCTTTGCCATATGTGGTTGAGAAGAAAAATGTGATTAAAAGTAGAGATTACTAAGTAGTGGAAAAGTGTCTTATCGGTGGTGAAATACGTTACATGAAATTCGCATTCATATAGACCTGAATTGCTAAGAGAATTCGTCCCATCCTTACTTTATCGTTTGAGCCTTGGCTAGCACGGTATAAACAGTGAATTACAAGATGCGTAAATAAGTAAAGAGGTGATCCTCGCTGGATTGCTGATCACGTTAACTCGTAATATTATTGAACCTAGGGTTTCTACTTCCACTTATGCTGCGAATTTTGCCCTGTCAAGTGCGAGACAAGTTCGCATTTAATTTCGACTGAATAACCACCATGGTCTGTCTCCCTTGTTTTGTCCCTTGTCTCTTGTGTGAACTAATTGGTCCTAGATGTCAAATATCTGTGATGTGTATTCTGCAGTGTTTTGAGGTTATAGAAATTATCATAGTATCACCATGACTTAAATGGTTTCCGGGGATAGTTCTGCTGTCGCCCAGACTCATAACCATATATGTGTCTTATATCTGTTCTACAATTAGACTGTGCTATATAACCCATCATCAACGAGTTCATAAGTGCAGGAACACGAATTCCGACCTTTGACGCACTGCTTAGTTATCTATCCACTTGTTGGAAACATCCCGCAGATTAAATAAATACAACGCGTCAGAGAAATATAGAAAGTAATTACGCAAAGAACGTTGTTCCGATTCCGGGTCCAGCTGGCAGCATCCGAGTTTTGATTGTGAATGCAGCGGCCGCGGCTCGTAAAGTAATTGTCGCGAACGCGCAGCCGACAGTTTTGGGACATACTTTTACACATTCCCCCGGGAATGTCTTTTGAGTACATGGAGCAACTTTACGAAAATTGCTAACCCAGAGGTGGCATCTACAGCTAAGAGCTGGATTCACAATCGGAAAGTCGCGAATATCCCAGCTCGCGGTTGACCCCCTTCCGCCAGCGGCTTATCTAGATCTCAGTTGACACTCCACTGATGTTCGCGCTATTTAATCATACTACTGTATTTAAGAAATATTCCCGTTTAGAAGACACCATGGGAAAGAAGCAGGATTAATAATAATCTGCCCGATTGTACCAATTAGTGAGCAATATACTCGCACGCTATATTACTCGTATGATACCATAGGATCTCAAGACCTATACCTTGCATATAGGCAAAGGCCTATTTCAACTGTAGCAGGTGGGCATAATCTACTACATCTTCGCGGTCAACGTATAAGCCGTACTTATTAACCACAAGCATCGCGCCAATAGCAAGTGCGTATGCCAATGATATTAAGAATAGTAAGGCCCAGTGCTGCCCAGCAACCTCATGGATAATGAGGAGCCTTTTCTGCGGGCAAGTCTACCACAGGGTACCAAGCATACTCGCAGTACCAAATGGCATTACCAATAGCAGGAAGATAACCTCGAAGCTCGGTGTCCTCCTGAAACACTTCGGAATCCATAAACCGTGGGAAAAACGATGAGCCAATATTCGGACAAGGTTGGTCGCAAATTTCCATCCCAAACGCACATTCCAGATAACAAGAACAAGATTGCCAAAGATATACGGTAGGGAGGTTGCAATACATATTTGCCACCGCCAACGAGTAATATCCGACAAAATGGCAATAAGTAAGCAGAAACTAGAGCAATTGCGTTGCCGATGGTTGGTAGAATGTTGGTTATCTGAACATCATAGCCGACGGCCCGGAGCCAGAGATTCAAGCACCTGTAATGGAAGCAGCATGTGGAGTAATAAAAGCCCAGAATCGCCATGCGTAAATATCTCAAAGACCCTCTTGACAGTCATCTTCTTAGTGCCTTGCTTTCCGACTTATGTCGTTCTCCTACTACTATATTCCTTATCTCTATCCGTAAGCCAGAGCGCACGAGTAGCCGCAGGCAAGTCTGCTATAGCCAAAAAAAAAAGAAACCGAAAACTCCAAATGGAAGAGATATGACTGCATGAATAATTAAGAGTCATTGCCAACCAGCAAAGCCGTCGACACTGTTAAGGTTAGTATAAATGGCAGCTTGAAGGTAGGTAACCCGAAAACGTTAATCGATCCAGTCATATCGCAAATGACAACTCGCTTGGCAATTTCCTCGAGTTTATACCACGACCCAATAACCATCATCATGGTCGGGAAACAAATATTTCTGCAAAGCCCTGAAGAAACCGGCAAACATATATGTATTGTGCGGAAGTCGCGCGACACTGAAGCATAACCATAACAGTCCAAAATACTTCGCAAGAAGGTATCATAATAGATGGAGGTGCAAAGCTGAGAGATATATGTGATGGAATGGAGCCAATCAGGTATCCGACAGGTCTCAAATTAAAAGGCAAGTTGTGAATGCAGTGACAGATATTGTAGAGCGCAGGAGAACGAAGGTGTAGTTATTAAGTATGGTAATGCTAGTTCTTCTACGACGGCAGTACATTTCGATTTATTCTCGTGTGCCGCCTCCCTCGAACTATTCTTAATTTTTATTCACTCAAAGTCGTTTGTTCTTTATCTTATCTATTGTCCTGCGGTTTGCATTGCTTTTCATATGCTAACGTCTACTGGCTAATTTTTCTGTCACACAAAGATCAGTCCCTGAGAGTTTGGCCAGAATAAGGTAAGCAAAGTTACATAACTGTGGGTCGCATCGGCTCTCTATCGAAAGCGTGATTTGAAGGATTTGCCGCACTGGCTGCACGAAACTTCAAACCCAGTTTCGTATGCAAAAAGGTAGCTCTTGTGCGGCTCTGTCTCTCCTCCTCCCCACGGTAGCTGGGGGCTCATAGTGAATGTCGTTTGGTACAGTGATCAAGGCGTCCGATTTGTGCGCTCACCATACAGCAAAGTTACGGGTAATCAGACGCCACCCGAAGCTCTGCCTCAGGTGTCGATTTTCGTTGCCGTTTTGAAACCTGAAGACAATCTGACTTGCAACATCCTACTGTCATGTCTCGATATGTTCCAGAACGATCAAATTACGTCGTTTATTAGATGCTTAATGCCAAGACTCTACTACTTAGCATGTGGATTGTCTAGTTACCGACTAGTCATTTGCGTTCTCGGTACTGATGCGGCAATACGGGTCTCGCGTAATCCTGCTGCGGCTGAATAGTCCGCATGAGTCTATTTGATCTGTAGCTGGGAAGAATCAGCAACAGAGCTCCCAATCACTGAGCCTGAGCCTTGAGAACCAAGAGTAAAATTTGCATAACACTGCACATCTTAAAGGTGGCTGTATGTCAAGGACTTGCCAACTTTACTTGCTGGCGTTAGTAAACCTATCTAAGACTGAGAGACTGGATTTTTTTCCCAATTGATGCAGAGAAGGCTGACTATGCTAAAATGTCGATATTCGAGAGTACGCTCAGTTCAGTGCTCTATGATGATCGCCTTGCAATCAGGTACGCTGTTTTAGCTTGTCGCGTCGTATTCGCGGCACTTCTCATATCGATACCTCTGTAACATAGAAACTTTCCATACGTGTCGCCTACTCCATTCCGTGGCCTTGTTACACTAACTCAAGTTGAACTATGACTGATCAAAATACTAAAAGAGCATGCCAAAAATATTTTATTTATATTGCAGAACCTGTCAAGCAATAAACTACTCAGCCCAAATATGAGAAATAATACATTCATAAACAACAGCTAGCCCCACATATCTAAAACACTCTTTGATGGAACAGCTTCAGTTCCAACTTTATCCACAAATTTCCAGTTTTTCGTCAAATCAAGAGCCAAAATGTCGCAACCCATTCTATCATACAATTTTGCAATATGAAGAACAAACTGGGTTTCCACCGCTGCTGTTATACCTATGCTCTCATGAATATCCTTTTTCAAAGATTCCCTGATTTGTTGATAAAGTACCACCAGTACCGGATCTTCAACAAAAAACATCTTGCTCTCTAGATCCTCTGGCTCTGATTCATCAACATCAATTTCATCTCTAAAGGAAGAGAAGATGCACTTCAGTGCCAAATCTTTCCTCTGACAATTCCAAAAAGCCCAGCTAGCAAGCCATCTGTCACCGGTACGGTAAGCCATCGGTAGAACCTCCTTCTTCAACAGCTCTATGAAAACAGGGCCATCATCTCCTCCCTCATAAACACGAGCAATGGCAATGGCAAGTTGTATATCATACAAATTTCGCACACATACGTTAACTGCATCACGTAGACTATCACCAAGCAAAAAGAAAGCCGCAGCATACTCATAACGCTGTTTGCTTAGAAGCACATACGCGTTCTTTAGAGCGGCAGTCTTCCAACGCGGGTCGGCAAAATTGTTTGCCAAAAATTTCAACATGACTCGTTGCTCTTTATGCCACGTAGCCATTCGCCACAATCCTAAAAGGACTTGCTTCTTCTTCAATGCAAGATAATAGAGTGTACAATCCACCGGACTCCGAGGTTCGGAGCTCGTGTATATAATTCTCGCCAATGTCTCAAACTGTTGCCGAACCGCGCTAGGATTTTTCAGCCACATAAAGATACCGCATTCTCTTGCTTGTTGCCAACTCATTCTCCCATTGAAAGATTTTGAGACTAGATCCACAAGAATCTCCTGTGATTGGGAATGGAAAGCCCAATTATGATCACGATATGGCATTTGCATCATCGACTCACGATGAAGTACAAATAAGCGGAATGAAAGTAAATATCGGACTCCATTTTCGTCCAACGAACGACGATGCTCTTCAACTTGACCCATTCCTTCAATCATCGCCGCCAAACTGATCTGTTGGTGACTCGTAAGATAAGGAAGTGACACTTTAGTTAAATACTCATTAAGAGTGGTAGCCACTTTTTCATTGAATATAGAATAGTCTTCCTCATCCGAGAATTGATTCGAAAATAATCGTGAATACTTCTGCGATCGAGATTGCGCTGAATAAGAGACAGCCTATCCTATTAGCATTTGCTCTCCAACTCCTTCAGTCATAGCACGTACATTACTTGTCGTCGCCGGTTCAATGAAGTCAGCAATATCCATTCCGAGCGAACTATCAATATCCGCGATATTGGCGTCCGAAGTCACACTGAATTTCAAAGCTCTAAGAAGTTGAACGAATATTTTTCGAGTAGGATCGGTTTTTCCGACAAAAATAGACTGCGCCACAAACTGTGGATGGTATATAGGTAACGGACCGTTCAAGACTGATACAATGTCAAAGATATTCCGCAAAGGCAGCTTATGGGTCGTGAGATGCAGTGCCTTTATAGCCGCATGAGTATCCACCTTTTTGTCAAGCGTGAACAATTGGTTTCCGGAACCGATGACTAGCGTACCATCATCAAGCCAAATTGAATCACCTATAGCTCGTGGAGTGTATCTAATAATTAGTTAACATCAGCAGTGGACTATATTACTTCGTTGCCTTACGGTCGAATATTTATTTCTCTGAAGGAGGCCCATGCAGGAAGCTCCCTTGTATAGTCGAATCGCAACTGACAGTAAAGCAACACCCTATTAACGAAGCCTACAGCCAATACACTCTGAGAATCAGGGGTCGTCGTCCAATCCAAATCTTTAATTGAATCAGAGCTTCTGAAATTCTCTTCATACTCAAGATGCTCTTCACCAATATCCCAAATTGTCAACCTAGTTGGAGCAGCCTCCACTATAGCCATCTTCTTGAACGAGCTCCCCTTGGCCAGACTAAGTGCCTTAATACCGGTGTCAACTTTCGCAGTTTGTAGCCAATGAACAGTAGCATCGTCTGGCGCTAGCCTTGCGGTCCACGATCGAACCATTCCTTGGCTCGATATACTATTGACTACATCACGGGTATATGCGTCAATCGATCCAGTTAATTTTGCATTCCATCCAACCGGATCAACAGACAATACATGCACCAGATCGTCCCCTGCGGGAACAGGGAACTGAAAGGTGCCCAGCTTCCGAAGTAAAGCACCATGCCTTAATCCTGCTCCCTTAGAATACCCGTTTGTAGCACCGAGTGTAACCTTGCCGTTGATATACGTTCCAGAATCCACCGAGCTATGATAATCAGGTGGTAGGAGAACATCCCAGACGACACCATGCTGATCACTGAAGATTGCCACGACATGCAGAAAGCCTTCCGTGGCATTAGCCTCAGGTAGCAGAGACAAATTCAAAATTGTTTTACGACCTAAAGATGATAACGCGTCGTATGCAATTCTTCTTGCTTTTGGTGTCCTGCAGTCCCATAGCACCAAATCCTGACTTTGCATCGTAACAACAAATTTTCCGCTCTCCAAAATCACTGACCTTTGAACCTTATCAGGAGCCATTACAATACTAACTGGATCTAGCATAACAGTGCCAAATTTTGATCGCGGTACCCAAACAATATTTTCTGCATGGTTACTGGACGAGAGCATTGCCTTCCCATCCGCTGTCCTGGTCAAACTCTGAACGGACTTATAGTGGCCAGTCCAGATATGTCTCAGTGCCAACCGGTTCGGTTCTGATCCAGGATATAACAAGTCCGAGAATTTAGAATCGTAATGTCGGATTGTCCCATTGAAATCATGAATCAGCAATACAAAGTCAGGTTCCTCAGGAGTGCTGGCGCCGAAGCCCAAAAAGGATAAATGCTCGCAGTGTCGAGGAAAGTCTTTCATTGGCGCATCTTCATAAAAAATATCGAATATGCTGAATGCTTTACGGATACGCGATCCAATGTTTTCTATACCCAAGGCAGCCATGCGACCGTTCTGGTCAAAGACAACACACACATCCGGATTCTTGCTGGCAATCTCAATCAATTTCTGCATCTTCTCGTTCGAGGCATCGTCATCTTTAGCATTTCTAACTGCAGATTCCGTAGCGCGAGTAAAATCCTTGTTGTCAATAATGAATGTATACCGGATATCTTTTGGCGATGATCGTGGAAGAACATCAAATAAGTCCACCGACGACCACATTTGCATATATGACGACTCGATGCTATCAGTGGGCGCCCATATCCGTAATATTCCGTCAGCACATACGGTGTACAGAATATTTTCCATAGATCTTCAGCTTATTAGCCATCAATCCAGAATCACATACCGTGTTAACACTTACTGCGCTCGACTAAATGGGCGTCGCCATCTTAATCCGGTTACCCCTCGTGGATGTGCCAAATATGAAAAATCGAAGTCCACATTTGATATATCATAGGAGAAACGCCGCCAAACTTTAACTAACCTGTCATTTTTCCCTACTGTTGCCGCCAAATATGCGTCGAACGAAAAGGCTGATATTATTGCAGGCACTGCAAGTCTAGACAGTGACAAAGTCAGAGACAACACATCGGAGATAACCCATGTTGGAACTTACTGTTTCTTCCACAGTCTTTGTGGACCGTCTTTGAAGATACTCCACAAAGATATTGTCCTTCCCGATATGAATATCTCCTCCTCAGTTCCCCAATTGACGCCCGTTGGGATACCGTCATCGAGATCAAGATGGATAGTCCATTCTAGAGCCCACTACATTCCACAATTTAGAGCAATATTCCACAAGTCCTACGACAAATCTTACACGTAGCAGCGATCCTCGGTCCTCTGAAGGGACATATATCAATACTTTCGGCCCGGACACTATGGCAATCTATATAGACATATTAGTGAGACAATGTTGAACTTGCGCAATCAAATAGAAAGATGATAGCCCATACCCGCCCTGTACTTTCTTCAATATCCAATGCACCACCATCGCGGTCCAGATATATTGTCTGTCTCAGCACTCCGGGCTGCGAAAGTACCACTAAGTTGTTGCCAGATGAATATGCCTAATGGACGTTAGCCCCGGTCAAACAGCTCACTACCTAAAAGCCTACTAAATAAAAAACGCACCAACAGTCTCAATCCATTCCAGTAAGCCGTGCTTAAAGCTTGATGCAACGGATTTGGCTTTCC
Organism: Lipomyces doorenjongii; assembly: GCF_038497915.1. Classification (NCBI taxonomy): domain Eukaryota; kingdom Fungi; phylum Ascomycota; class Lipomycetes; order Lipomycetales; family Lipomycetaceae; genus Lipomyces; species Lipomyces doorenjongii. The sequence continues at coordinate 67,204 of NW_027118084.1, forward strand.
TGGATGTAGACCAGGCAATGACATGGCCACGAACGGTACTTGTTAATCTTTATTGAAACCAACTTGTTACCAGAGCGGAATACCAGTGCAATTAAGAACATCCACCAATGATAATCGTAAAGAAGAGCGTTCCAGTATAGCACGAACGCGGGGCTGTCATTAAAAGCAGTTCCAGTGTCCTATGCAGCGTTGACCTATCAATAAATGACTACAAAATCGACATCAGACGAAAGCATTGGCAGAGGCACTACGAATGTGGCACGTCGAGGCTACAATTCCCAGAGGTGCATCGTCCGCTGACTGCCAGAAATCGCGGGGTTGGTACCGACATTCTCTCTAGCTGTATCATACACAGAATCTCTCGTTACAAGAGCGCTGGGAATCTACAATTGTCTGCGCGAATACATCTTGATGCTCAAGTAGACGAAGCCACCTGCAAAGTAATTGCTCATTCGAGTGTATTTAAGGATATTTCATTTTATAGGTTGGCATGGGGGACAAAGACCAATACTTTGATGACGCCGACAGTATCGTTGGTCGATCTTCTGACGATAAGTCCGATGCGCAGGCAGAGTGGGATGAATCTATTCGGGAATTGCAGGTCATCTTGATAGCGCTGGTATTTCCTGTTCTTGGAAGATTACTCGGGCGCCAATGTGCTCTAAAATGTATGGAGTTAATATGGGTTATTCTGGAGCTGATCAGCTAACATTCTGTCTATTAGTGTTCACTCGCTTCACAGTTTATCGATTGCTTAAGAATGCCTAAAATTCACAAGGACTCTATACAATGCTTTTGGGCACTTGTGAACGGCTATGAAATCTGCAATCTACAATTTCAATGTAAGCAGTATCTGGATGACGGCGATTGCATGGAGGGACCAATCGAATAAGGTTGAGCACCATCCCGACATTGTCATGTTATATTCGCCCAAGTAATCACATATACTGTTTGCTATTACCAACAAGGTTGCGCGTAAGACAGGATATCATGGCATAAAGATAGAGTTTTGACTAGTAACTGGATATTGTATTTGGCTTTACGATTCCATCTAGATAAAACACCTTGTTATACATATACAGAGTTAACATTTAATATCATAAAATACAATACATTAATAATCATGACTAAAGACAAATAGACCAAAATCCCAAATTGAAGGATAGAACGCATATAAAATGGATAATTTACTCACTCCGAACACCGACTACACGTTAAACACCCAAGCAACCATGCTGCGCCATCAACCAAACTTTCCGAGCAATATGAAATTGTACTAATATACACCATAGCCCGATATCCAAATAGCTTATAGCAAACGCTTTTGTGCATCATTCTTCTAACAATGTTATACTAATCCTCTTATAAAAAAACACTCATACGCCCAAATGCAGTTCAACTCCATCCAAACAACGTTCCCGCTATTCGTTACTTTCCTTTTTCATGTTTGACCTATTCACAGTCAGCTTATCTTGATTTGTTCTAGACAACAATTCAACAAGACTTACTCTAATATGCCTAGCCAGGGCGTCATGGCGTGAAAATGTCTTAGTATCGTCGCCACATAGCTCGCATTTAAAAGTTCTTCTATTAGACGCGTGAATAGTCTCTTGATGACGGATAAGATCGTACGGTCGAGAGAAAACTTTGTTGCATATTTTTCCCGTCGCTGGATTAATCCACGTACATCTATGCGGACCAGTCTGTGCAGATAATGGAACCTTCTTCCGAGGCGGAGTCAAACTATGAGTACGTCGATGTAACTGCAAATGCTGAGCTTTTGGAAAGCGCTTGCCGCAATCTGGGCAGACAAAGATGGCCGGTTCATCAGTCCCTTCTGGTACCCTCGCCGCCGGTGACGATATGTTTAGACCGCGATCTAATGACGCTCCGATATGCCTTGAAGCAATCGATGATGCAGTAGATGCAGCATTCGACGCCGAAGAATCGTCATAATCGGAGCCTCCTGGAGACGACACCGCTGAAGACTGCGTCGGCGTACCTAAGCCTTCACTATGATGTTCATAATGACCTTGTGACCGCGGATAAGACGTCGGTCTAGCAAATAGTTCAAAATCTGTTAACTCGTCACCAGATTCAACGTCAGACGGATCCTCAAGTTTCGCGTTCATGCTACTGCCCGATGAAGAGCTCGGCGTGGTCGCAAACAACCGAGAGGTGCCAACTTGAGTTACCTCCGGATCTGAAATAGTTTCTTCACCCTCAACATAGTCCAGCAAGGCCTCCTTCGGAGATATTGTCTTTGCGGTCGTCTGTTCCATGAGCTGCGACGGCCGATTTAATGGTAAAGATTGCAACTGCTGCTGTTGCTGCTGCATGTGGTGTTGATGTTGGTGTTGCTGCTGCTTCTGTAATTGCAGCTGCTGTAACTGTTGCTGCAGCGACTTCTGCTGGACTGGAACAAACTTAGTCTGTGTTGGTAAAGGCTGCGGAGAGGAACTCATAGCCCTCAAGCTGTCCGATGCCTGTTGCACCCGTTGAAATTTTTGTTGGTTTCCCACAGGCGCAGTGTTAGAAGACGGCAACGGAAACAAATTGTAATGAGACTGAGAATGCATCAGCGGGCTGTCAGGCGGTGGGCCAGGGTAATAAGGCGACGATTTTCGAAATGGTGACATCTCTCTGAATGAGCTAGGCGACGCCGTCCGAGTGACAGGTAACGACTTCGCAGTCCAGCTATTGGGCAAAGTGTCCGCGAAATCCAAAAGGAAGTCATCACTGGCAGTTGACTGCACAGGAGACATATTCGGTGAATATAGCTCATCTTCTAGGACGTCGGAAATGGTACGCTCGAGCTTCGGATTCTTAAAATGGGATGGATGTGCGTAGTCAGATGACGGATCTGTTGGCAATCGTAAGTATTCGCGGCTGAAATGTTCAAAAGCAGCTTCATCGTCAGAGCTATCAAAATGATGTTCACCTTCAGACATACGCCGGCCGAGCGAATACTGCTTACTCTCGTCATCGGCACAATCCATCCTGCCGGATGGAGGGGTAATATCGTCCCCGTTGGCAAACGGATTTCGCAAAACCATACCAGAACCGATGCCCGACGAGTTACTGCCAAAATCATCACTCCCAGACCTGGTGACACCAGGAGACGGCGAAAGACCTGGAACGGTCATCGCGTCGTCGATGGAGTCTGAAGCTCCAACGTTGGGATCGACACGGTTATTTGCGTAATAGGCTGCAAAAAAGGACGGCTGAGTGGGAGTAGACGAAAGAGAAGCAGGCAGAGACGTTGATTCTCGACGGCGAAAAGTAGGAGAGGCGTTGGTACCACTCGAGATGTTGTATGGATTGGAAGGTTGGAAGAACATCGCGTTGTCAAAATCTGCCGCATAGCCACTTCCTGCTTGCGGGAAGTGGAAGGAAGTTGAAGGTCGGTGAATGTTTGACGTATCGTACAAGATAAAGTCAGCCATCGGGGAGGACGACGCGGTGCGCTCGAAGCGGACGGTAGTGGGTGATACCTGCAGATCTGAGGACTTCAACGTGATCGATCAATGACAAGTCGGATGTGTATGGCGCACGTACTATGCGGAGACAGCGGCTAAAATGGACCTAGAAAACAGAAAAGAGTAATATTGTGCGCTCGACGAGAGTCTGAGAGTGGATCTTGAGAGACGGCCAGATGTGATGAGATGTGATGTGATTAGCAAGCCGGGACAAGTAGTAAATGCCAAAGAAACTGACTGATGGGTCAGCAGCGTCGCAAAAAGGTGGAGTTGCCGACGGGGCGAAGGGCAGCAGGGCAGGGCACAAGCGCTACTTTTAATAATAACACCCGCACGTCGCAGGAACACGTGCAAGGTCTCGCGGTTAGGGCTCTGGTGGTCCACACTGGTCACGCTGACGCGACTCTCTGCTCCACTTCTAACAACGACGAGTCAGCTACACTGAGCAGCTCTCAGTATTATACTACTCAGTGCTGTGTCAGATGTCCACAGTCAGTTGGCAGAATCCAGAAGAATCCAGTCGGTTGTGCTGAGTTCTGCGGCCGGCAACCGAACGAGCGACACCGGACACATATTCCCGCAGTCTCAAGGTCAGGGCTTAGATCCCTCATCGCGAGACCAACGATGACGAAATCGATGACGCACCAAATATGCGCATATCTGTCAAGTTCGTGCCATACTTACAACCACGCTGGCGCAACACCGTGCCCGTTATCATACGAACGCATCGCGTCCTCGCCATCACTATCATTAAGATCAATACTCTGATACTTCTAATGCTACCACAGACTAAATCTTGATTCCGAATGATCATAATATAATAATTTCGTGTATGACAACGCACCAACGACCAAACATCTTCCAACTCACGTAGGCTTGTAAGGCAATGGTTACACGCAGACTATTGAGAAAGCTGCTATATACGGGTTCATTTGCATCCTTGCAAATCAGACAATTAGTCACTCCTAGTGTATTCGAAATAATATACAATAACCCGAAATATAACTGCAAAGAACTGTTTCTATTGTACATAAACGCTTAGTCCCACAACCAACATGATCCCAAATTTAACCGCCGAAACCATACAGGGTGCGTCCCTGGCGCTTCAAAGCATAAACAACATCGAGCGAAGTGACAGTCTTACGCTTAGCGTGTTCGGTGTAAGTGACAGCATCACGAATGACACTCTCGAGGAACGACTTCAGGACACCACGAGTCTCCTCATAGATCTAGCACAGACACGTTAGCGCAACCCACGACAATACGTCGACTCGGCACAGCATACCAACGCAGAAATACGCTTGACACCACCACGGCGGGCAAGACGACGAATAGCAGGCTTAGTGATGCCCTGGATGTTATCACGAAGAATCTTTCGGTGACGCTTAGCACCTCTAGACAACTGTTAGTGACGAGACCGCGCAAGTAGATCACATGAATAGCATACCCCTTCCCAAGACCCTTTCCACCTTTGCCACGTCCAGACATGTTGCTTGAAGATAATGCGTAAAAGTAGAGTTGAGATGGAAGATTAAACCGAGTAAAAAGTAGACTAGGCGTAGGGGGGGAGCACGGATATAAAAGGGCGGAACTGGAGAGGGCTAGGGGAATTTCATCAAACCATGGAAACACAAAATCGCGGTCCAGAAATGACGCCGCAGACTCGCACGACGGGGCAGAGCCCACATACTGAACACACAACAGCGCACACTTGCAAAACTCCCAAAAAACAGACCGCAATTTCCACGATTTGCACACCACATTTTTTATTTTGCCGCACGCCAAAAACCACAATCCACCCAACCGCATTCCCGCCAGCCCCGGGCTAGGGTTCACCTTCGGCCCATCACTCGCGCTTCATTTTCCTATAAAGCTGTCCTCGCCCACGTCGCCTATCTTTTTCCTCTCCCACTTGTCCGTTATCATTTTTGCGCCTCTTCACACTCACGACTCCACACCAACAATTTGCAATGGCTCGTACAAAGCAGACCGCCCGTAAGTCCACTGGTGGCAAGGGTATGTTTAATGTTTTTATATTTATTTATTTATTATATATGGCGTGGCAGTGCACTGACGTGCTCATAGCTCCTCGCAAGCAGCTTGCCTCCAAGGCCGCCAGAAAGTCCGCGCCTTCCACTGGTGGCGTGAAGAAGCCTCACAGATACAAACCTGGTACTGTCGCTCTCCGTGAGATTCGTCGTTATCAGAAGTCTACTGAGCTTTTGATCCGAAAGCTTCCATTCCAGCGTCTTGTTCGTGAAATTGCCCAGGACTTCAAAACGGATCTTCGTTTCCAGTCGTCTGCTATTGGTGCGCTCCAGGAGTCAGTTGAGGCCTACCTTGTCTCGCTCTTTGAAGACACCAACCTTTGCGCCATCCACGCCAAGCGTGTTACTATTCAGGCGAAGGATATCCAGCTTGCCCGTCGTCTTCGCGGTGAACGTTCATAGATCTTGGATTGCTTAAGGATAATTTATTTTAGTGGTAGTTACTGTGTTATTATGGCTTTGACTTTATGGTTTCGATGGTTAAGCTATGGGCTCGCGTTTCAATAAGTGTATAATAGGATCTTCAATATATGGGTTTTGAGTTTATGTTACCATACCTACTACGATATAGTACTTCTGACTGGATCTAGTGCGTAGTTTTATTATGGCAGTTCGTCGATTTGTTGTGTCGGTGATGAATGTGGCCGAATTGTAATTATCGGTCGATCATTGAGTTCTAAACATAATATTTACAGAATTTCTAGTTGTTACTGGTCTCCAACAATAAATGCTCTTTGGAGACGGCCCGTTGTCCTCATAAAAATCATTGCATATGTCCTTGTGTATGTACAAGTACGAGCCAAGTTTTCTCCCGTATTAACCAAATATTCTCCTATAAGTGAGACAAGTCATGTCTTATCCTCCTTCTGCTCACGTTCTGTACCCTTCTGAGACTGAATAGGAGTCACCTTAGTAAGGTCTGAATTGGGAGGCTGATGGACGCCGTCTTGCTCCAGAGCTGCCAATGACCTCACCAGATTGTTTCGCCGTCTATCCATCAACTCTCCCTCCATAACAAGGTGATTTTGATCCCACGATCTGTGTCTAACTACCTTTCTTCTAGGCTTTCGCCCTCGAGACAAAGTGGGGTTGGGTCTCGAACTTCCCAAACTAATTTGTGAATCACTCTCATCCCGAACGCCTCGAGCAAGTTGTGAAGGCTTGGCCTCAACGTGGGTATGAGCAGCGCCATCAATACTATCATTTGACGATAGTGGCGAAATCGACGTAAACACACCACTTGATGATGAGGATACGGAAAGCGGGGTCGTGTTTGTAAGCTGTTTCCGAACCGGAATAGAAAATTCGATTGGCGCTTCATTTGCCAACTCCGGATCGGTTTGCCGGCGAAACAGAGACAAAGATTCGGCTGCGCCCGTCCACGAAGATTGTGGCCTGCTTTGTTCTTGGTCAGAATCAAGAAAGTCGTCATCGTCGTCATCATATTCGTCAAAAAAATTGTCGTCATCATCATATTCATCATCGACAATCGGGCCAGACGACGGTGCTATCCAACCTAATCCTGACCGTGACAACGTGCCCCGCAGTACTCGAGTAAGTAGGCCTCTCTTTTTCGTCTGTGACCCTATTGATACTGACAAGGACACTGGCTTGTTAGATTGTGTCTGTGGACTGGCTATAGAGATCGATGGAATACCAGGGGCAGTGCGATATCGCGGCTCATGAAGAGCAAACGCCTCTTGAATCCACGCTGCACAGCGAGAGATTGCTGCTTCCGCTTCAGGTAGTAAGAAAGGTATTTGCATGAATCCATGTGAAATTCCTCTAATCAACATGACTTCCACAAACTCACTTTCGCTTTGAATAGATGGAGGCTTAGACATTGCGAGTGCCTCATATCTCAACATGGCACTGCGCTTCGCCTCGCGAAGTCGTCCTGCGAAGATCACAGTGTCATCAACCAAAGGATCCACTTCACCACAGATCATGTACACTTTCGGAAACTTAGCTAGAAGCTCAGATGGCGCGTTGACAGGCGACAGAAGATAGTCTGTGGTAAAATCGGGGCGACTATGCGGCCCTATATACAAAATAATCATAGCCCGTAACATCTCCGGCGTAATAATCTTGTCACCGAAATAGGATACACGAGATGTCATGGCCAGAGACGTTCCGATCGTGATTTTCTTCTCCCGTGCAAGCTCGGCTTGCGTTCTTCGGCCAGGTTCACGAAGGTTAGATGCAATTCCAGCACGACTAAGGGCATCTGCGGTATCAAGACTAGTTGGCAGACTGAATTCATCAATATCCCTCATGTCTTCATCCTCGACTTGCAGTTTACCACTAAGACCCTGGTATATACTTTCTTTTCTCTTCATGAGCCCTGGACTATTCAATTCTTTCACACTTTCTTGTCTAAGCAGTCGAATTTGTTCATCGGACATCCACGAACTGTATGTCATATATTAGTATGATGCGGTGCACTCTATTGATGCCATAACTACATACTTGAAGTTGAGATCCAGTGCTGGATAGATCATAAGGACCGCAATTGGTAGCCGAGGCTGGGGCATTGCAGTAAGCAGTTTCAGCATCACTCCTGCAACAAAATTTCCACCGCTGTAGACGGGTCAGCAATCGCATTTGATTAGCAAGTTAACGAATGGGAACCTACGCAGAGTCGCCAACTAGAACAATCTGAGGATCAGCTGTGCCTGAGAGCCCAATACATCTTCCCTTTGTTCTAACTATCTCCATATAGGCATCATAGCACTCGTCAAGACTATATGGATATGGGTGCTCTGGCGCTTTTCTATCCAAAATTGTTAGAATTTTTACAGGCATATGAAGTAGAGCCTACACACCCATAATTGAGACTAATGACTGGGACTTTCAATTTCTTTGCCCATGCACATAATGAGTCGTCGTGGTGTCTCGGCGACATACTGACAAATCCACCACCAGGAAAATCCAGCAAGACTTGAGTGTGATGCTTGAATGTATGGCGTGGACCGTCGTAGTACAAGTATGCTTTCATTCGCGATCTGTAGGGGCTATTCGGTGGTCTGGAAATTTCAAATGCCTTCAAGGTTTGAATGCGGGGGCATGTGAAGATTTTTGCAAGTCTTAAATACGGTGAAGTAGACTTTTCCCACGAAATTCTTAAATGCTCAGCAGTAACGGTAGCTCGCACTTTGCGGACCTAGGAGAAGTGGATTAGCGCAGGTCAAGGAGAATTGCAGTTGTGCGCGCACTTTCTCATCAGCTTGGTCGGCAAAGACCAAGTAGTAAATGCTAAATAGAATGCTGGCAATATCCCTGATTGCCTTTGGCTTGACCGGCATTGCAGTCCAAAAGCCGGCATCCAAAGCGGTGAGGAACCATGAAGCTCTGAAGAATGGTCTGCTATACTATCGCCAGGGTTAGCACAATAGCCCATGTTAACATGATATAAACGGTTAACCATACAAGGTCCGCCAACGGTTCAGGCGACTGTAGATTCAGCAGCTTGTCGATATTCTTAAGCACGTACAGGCCAGTCATTGTAAGAACGTGGATTTGCCAGGCTGTGGCATGCTTGCTAAGGAACTTGCTGATAGCTGCGACGATTGGAGGGCCATGTCGCGGACCCCGCATTATGTATGCAACCCAGAAGCAGGCTACGACAAGAACCTGCACCTTTTTGATATTCTGAGAAGGCCTCCCTAAGATGTGGTCTGCGTAAAATAGTGTTAGCTCACGAAGCACACCCGCACATTGGACGAGATTATACCGATCATTGTTCTGTAGTTCTCTAATAGGAATCATAACATTAACTGCAGGAATGTTGCACATAGATATTATCGAACCAGACCGGAGACAGAGGCACAGAGGATGAAATAGTATAGACCTAGCAAAAAGTAACCGGAGGAATGCCTCGTGACGGGCAGAGCTAAAGATGGTGAACCAGCCTGGAGGCGACGCGCTACAGCCGGAGCCGGGGGCGACGCGGGGAGCGCTGCAACAAATTCACATGCCATAGACCGGACGGACTACCCGCTGATGACAGAACCGTTGCAGTTACATTAGATGGCACGTGTCACGAAGAGGATGGCGCGGCAATTGTGTTTTGCTACTGTACGCCAGAAGTGTGGCGTTTGCGGGGAAACTATGTATGGCGGTGCAACAGAGTCATAATTACACTACTGATAGGCATCGTGACGTCTCCGACAAATATGTATCCTCACAAAAATGGCATCAAGACTACCACTAAGAATAATCGTCACGTCCAAAATTTTCAGTGCTTGGCATTCATATATATAGATTGTGTATCTTTACTTACGTAACTCCGGAAATTCATTGAACTATAAGAACAAAATCGGCCATCGCGGAAAACGTGGATACAAGTATCGCATATACACTACACTTTGTCTCCATACCCATTTGTCGCATTCACGATTCTCTATGTCTGCATGCAGATTTATTATGCTACTATTTACTTTTTGATCTTCGCAGATTGACCCTTCTCTCGGTATGTGCTTACGGCGGGAATATCTGCCTTGATTCTAAAACACTGCCATTAGAATTGTTTCAAATGTCAAGAAAATAAGTAGAGTACTTGCCTGATTACCTCAGTGCCATATGCCTTGGGCTCGAGCTTTACTGGAGATCAGTTAGTCCTGTACAACCGCCTCTATTTAGATGGCACATACTGAGCGTATGGAGGGGCACCTCCATCCAAGGACTCTGATCCTGGGAAACATTCATGAAATAGGCGTAGATACATCGCAGTACAGCCTGGTGTGTCACTATCATAATATTCTCCTGCCTTTCTAGCTCCATGATAATTGGCTCAAGTCTGACGACGACATCCCGATATGATTCTCCTCCCGGATATCGATACTACAATAAATTAGGTCCTCAAACCACAAAGATAAGTTCGTATAATAACGTACTTCGTATTTATTCTCGTCGCGGGCAGCAAAATCATCGGGGTACCTGCTCTCGATTTCTTCGTATGTCAAGCCGTCACACTGTCCAGCATCAAGCTCGTCAAGCGCTTTCCACGTCAACTGTCTGTAAGGCAGGTATTTAGCAGTTTGCTGCGTTCTCTTGAGAGTTGATGTCCAAACAGTTAACGGCCTATCGCCAACGGACATTTTGACCAACTGAGGAAGTTGACGAGCGTATTCGCGTCCACGTGCTGACAAGTCAGAGTCGCCTCCAATCTTGCCGGTGAGATTAAAAGCAGATTCTCCGTGCCTACTTAACCAAATACAGCGTGGTTTAATATGCAAATTCATGAGATAGTACACTATCCTGGATTCGAGGTAGGACTGAATACGATTAATAATGACTTGAGAGCCGACGTTGATGAGTTTGACATATGTCAGATCGCGCTCGGAAATTGTTTCGTAGACCTTTTCGTAATTACGTATTCTATTGCGAAAGTCCAATGCCGCTCTCTCGGGGTCTTGGCCTATATAGTCTGGACTGGTCGTCTTGACGTCCATGATATTTTGCATAATCAAGTCCTCGTCATCACACCAGCTCTCAATAAACATAGGCTCGACATTGCGTTTGCGACACAGTTCTAAGATCCAGTTACGTCGACTCTTTGTAGTGTTTGTAGCATCTAAGATGCCGACAACACCTTGCTCATGGTCGAGCCATCTGAACATGTCGCGAATGGCGGACTCGGCGGCCATTTTGCGCAAGCGCTCACCCTCAGAATTGTTGACATCAAAGAACTCTGCAGTTGGGTGTGCTGTTTCGAGTCGACGATAGTTGCCGACGTTGAAGCATTTTGCTCGAATTGAGAGCCATGTGAGGTATCGCACGACTGCATAGAAGCGATCAGCAGGAATTCACAAATATGACAAGATACGATCACTGTAAGCCGCAGCCGGCAGCCAGACTTACTCTTTTGTGCTATCAGGGATTTGCCTCTGGCGGGAAGCCCGACCCTAAAGAAGAGGAAGAGGAGAAATTAGCAGGACTTTTTGATCAATGGGAACGAGCGCTCACATGATAACACATATTTGAACATTTTCGGCCTGGAAAGAGTAGCCGCCCATTCTGTAAGTAAAGATCTGGCAGCCGGTTCCGACAGAGTAGATTCGAGATTAGAGGCGTCCAGGAGAGTACAGTTGTGCCGGGGTAAAATATAAGAAAATGCAGAAGGATGTGTTGGATATACCTACACAGCGCGCGGGGAACACTGTCTAGCGGTGTCGGATAGCTGATCAAGATTGGCCGGCTGCGTGATGATTCTATCCGTAATATGCAATATATATTATATCATAAAATATAAATATTATATTCGGCTGCACAAATCCCGTTTGTTGCCTTCACTGAGATACGGAGACCGAGTTCAGAGCTGGGCAGCTGATCGTGTGCCAACCCGCGTGAGGCCACCTTTTGGAGTGGCCGCGACGTTTTGCCCGTCTGTATGCCTGCTACCCACTTGGTCGACTGCATGTGTCGCCTGTCGCATCCCGCGTGCGCGTGCACGTGCGCATAACGACACAAACTGCTTCGGCGTAAGAGCGGCAGCTGAATGTGTTTCTCCCTTTTGGTTCGACTGCCGCTTCGCGATCTTCGACATTGTCGCACACCAAACTCGTCACTCGACTCGGGGCCCTCTCTCAGAAGCGCGCCCACACGGTCACTGCTAGGTCCGCGCAGTGGCCTTCCCAGACGCGCCACGAAACCACCTCATCACTCAACCACTAAATCATCTACCAAGCTACTGCACTTGTTGATTATTGTGACATAACACTACTCAGTACCGTTAGCGTCCATAGTTCTCAGAACGTGATCTGCACTCACTCTTGCTCTTAGACAATGTCTATTCGAGCAATTGACAAGAGTTCCGTTCATAAACTAACGTCCGGCCAGGTTGTCATCGATCTGCCTACCGCCGTCAAGGAGTTGGTCGAGAACAGTCTGGATGCTCATGCCACAAACATTGGTCTGCCCTTCCTTTTATTTGTTGTAAGATCCCGTGATTGACTACTAACTTTGAATATGCGCAGAGGTCAAGTTTAAGCACTACGGAGTCGAGTCCTTCGAAGTAGCGGACAACGGTGACGGCATAGACCAGGAGAATTTTGAGGGCATAGGTAAGTTGTCCTTGACTACTGCCCACATATTTGTTCTAACATGCACTAAAGCTCTCAAGCATCATACATCCAAACTACGAAGCTTCTCGGACTTGAGCTCCGTCGCCACCTATGGTTTCCGCGGTGAGGCTCTCAGCTCTCTGTGCGGGGTTAGCTCATCCGTCCAGATTACAACATGCACAGCTGGAACTTCTCCGTGCGCGACAAAGTTAGAGTACGACACCCATGGACGCATCGTGTCCTCATCGAAGGTCGCTGGCACGAAGGGTACGTCCGTTCTAGTCACAAGGCTATTCGATGGAAAACTGCCGGTACGAAGAATAGATTTTGTCAAAAACTTCAAGCGCGAATTTGCGAAATGCATCTCTCTCCTGCAAGCTTACGGAGTTATCAAAGTTGGGGTCAGGATCGTGGTCTCAAACGTTCTGTCGAGTGGGTATGTCTTGCTGGCTTTGCTTGCACTTCCGATAGCATATCCTAACCCTGTATAGCAAGAAGACGGTACTGTTTGCGACCAAGGGCAATTCTTCTGTCGGAGACAACATAGTGAATGTATTTGGCACGAAGGCCCGCACGGATTTGCTGCCAATGTCGCTCGGCTTAAATATTCTTCGCAAACAATCAATATATCTACCCGGCACCGACCCTGGCGAAACTGTTATCAAAGTCGTTGGATTTATATCTCAACCTGGTCCAGGGCTCGGACGAAATGCTGCTGATAGACAGCTGGTCTATGTGAATAATCGGCCATGTCATTTGTCATCTATCATTAAATGCTTCAACGAATGCTACCGGAGTTTTAATATTACTCAGTATCCATTCGTTGTAGCTGACTTTGAGGTTCCATTTGGTGAGGAGCTTGTCCCATTATTATCTGTTTTTTGACTCTAAACGCTGATTTGTGCCTAGACTCAGTTGATGTGAATGTCTCACCTGACAAGCGCACTATATTTCTCCATGACGAAACTACAGTATTGGAATGCTTAAAAGTACGATTTTTAGCTATAATTACTGATAGCCTTTGACGCTGATGTTTCGATAATAGGAAAGGCTATCAGAGTTTTTAAAGAAATGCTGTCATTCCATACCTACCCAAAAATCAGCCTCATCCATCCAGCAAGCCACGAGCACATATCGCGCAAGTGATGATGACAGTGATAACGAAGGAGGTTCACCATGCGACGCTCGGTCAAGTTTTCTTTCGCCGATTTCTCCGGGTTCAAGCAGGCGCATTACTCCGGGATCGATAAAGGACAAGCCCACTCCCAACCGACAAAATAAGCGGAACAGCTACAATTTTGCCTCGTCCTCGACAACCCATAGTCGACAATATTCACCACCAGCAGTCACATATGTCAGTCGATCAGATGCGGCTAAACGGCAGAGGCGATTCATGGGAGATATTCCCACAAAGTCCAGTATACCGTCTGCAACCAACCCGATGGACACAACGGAGGAGCTGGTTATTGAACTTTCCCATGAGTTCCGCAAAGATGATAATAAGAATGTTGACACTGAGAGCGAGACTGATGACAGTCTTAGCAGCGACGGCCAGAGGGAAGAGACAGTGATAGTGTCGGATAAACCAGTCGTCGAATCTCGGAGCAGCGCGACAACTTTATTGAACGAGGACGATACTTTAGTTGCGCAATCCGATGTTACGTCGATTCCTGAGCACTATGTACCGGACGGCAACTATGAGAGTGAAGAAGCTGAATCTTCATCTCAGCATTCCGTTGTCCTTATGAGCTCTCCAGTGAAAGATTATCGTGGATTGACGCAAGAATCATCAATCACTTCGGCTAGAATACGGAAGTATTGGACGCACAGGTTATCTGGGACATTAGCCGTTTCTATTGAGGAGATGAAGCACTTGCAATCTACTAATTTTCGGACGCAACAGTCGTCCGGCATAATTACTCGTGACAACACTCTGTCGTCGGATTTAGAAGAGGGCGAAGAGCATCTCCAGTCGCTCAATATCTCCAAGTCCGATTTTGCAAAGATGAAAGTTATTGGCCAATTCAATCTAGGCTTTATTCTCGCCGTTCGAACCCCAGACAGCAGAACTGAAAATTGCGATCCAGACCTTAAAGATCGATGTGATTTGTTTATTATCGACCAACACGCGAGCAACGAGAAGTTTAATTTTGAGCGACTGCAACGAGAAGTTTCTATCAAGAAGCAGCCTTTAGTTGTTCCGCAGCGTTTATCATTAACGCCACTTGAGGAACTTCTAGTGACGTCGAATTTGTCGGTTTTCGAATCCAACGGATTTATGCTCAGTATTGATGAGTATGCGGCCCCTGGTGAGAAATGCTCGTTAGCAGCTCTTCCCGTTGTCCTGTCGGCTGCATTTGGCGTCGATGACTTTGCAGAATTGCTGCACGCTGTTCAAGAATCGCCGGGCACGTTTCACCAATGCTCCAAGCTCGGAAAGATGCTGGCTATGAAAGCTTGTAGAAGCAGTGTCATGATTGGAACCGCACTAAAACGAGAAAAAATGCGAGCTATTGTGGATGGACTAGGTATATTAGATAAGCCTTGGGTATGTCGATTCATACTTGTGACATATTAGGAAAGTACTAATTTGCTATTAGAACTGTCCACATGGGAGACCGACAATGCGACATTTAACGGATATCAGTAAGTGGAAGAGCTGGGACGTAGACCAGCGTCCGCTTGGACAGCATATGTATACTAGTCATCTATAAATACTCAATCAAGTTATATTTTATGATACACCAATATGAAGTTTCTCGGATAAAAAGCACTGCATTAGATACGGTAAACATGTCCATAACTCTACATCATGTCCCATAAATAACTCGCAATGAAAAAATTGGAGTATGCCTTGTCGAGGGATAAAACATGTATATCGTTGTTCTGGTGGGATCTAACAATGGCTTTTGCATACCCTCCCATTCCATCATCTTCTAGGCTAATTCCCAGCGATCGGTATATTTTTAACAGTAGTCTAAAGGATCTCATTAGTATATTGATAATCATATCCTAACTAGCAATATCCTACATTGTCGGGTCTTGCTGCGCGCTGCTGGCTTCAGCCATGACGTCCTCATTCTTCACGCGCTCAAGCTCCTCATTGAGTCTCGTAAGTGTGCCCTCACTAGCATGATATGCGGACTCAAGCTCATTGATTGTCTTGGCCAGCGAGAATTTCTCACGATCTAGCTCTAAAATCTTCTCTGTGTGTGAGCGCCGCGTCGGCGAAGACGGTACTGTAGCCGCTGTCTTTGCTAATTCTAGCCGTCGAGAAAGGGCTATATGATTTAGTGCACTATTCCCAGTAGCAGCTTATCAAAAAATAGCATACAACGTAATATGTCTAGCATTTGATCACGCTCCAAGTCTCGTGCGGATTTAAGAATGCGAATGTGGTCGCTTATTCGAGAGATGGCTTGCACATCCGGTGTAATCTGGAAGTTTGACACTGTTGACGACAGCAGCGATTGCACACTATCTGGAAGCATTTTACCTTTTAATCCGGCCAATATAATTGCGACCGTTGAAAGATAGACAGATGGAAATGTGACTGTCGTTAGAATATTTAACTTATTGTGGCTGAATTGTTTGTTTACGTGTCGCGTATGAGCCGCTGTCAGGGTAGCAGCCCCGACCATGTCTGGCTATGCTAAGTCTCCGCCGCAGCAGGAATGCTACCAGCTGGCAAGTGACTACTGTTGGGAGTTTTCACTTGCCGATCCGGCAACGCCGACGATTCACGGTGTGGCTTGTATACGTCATTAGCCCATTTAGATTATCCAAAGGGCAGGTCATCCTCATTCACGAAGCTGTCCGCCACTTGCAGTTACATATTTTATTATTATATATTATCAAATCAAGCTTCTGTTACGCAGTACATTTTACTATTTTCGTCTACTGAGAGATCCAACCTAACTTCAGGTTTCCTTTCGGATTATGTCTTCCGACAGTCTTCCATGTATGTTTCATTCGAGGTTTTACCGTTAGACATTGTTTATTAACATTGATCTACTCTAGACGCCGCTGATGCGGAAATGTCAGCTTTGCAGTTGTTGCTGTTGATGAATCAATCCTCTGATGTATTCTAGATCATTGAAGCGAGAAGAGTTGGACGTTCTGCGCAATCAATACGTCAAGGAGGAGCCGTTTGTCTCGATACAAACGAAATTCAATTATGCGTGGGGTCTGATTAAAAGCCCTAGACGTGATGAGCAGCAACTTGGAGTTCGCCTTCTGACAGGTATGCATTGAAGGTTTGGCTGATGTCCTGCAGTAGATCTGGCTCACACGGTATATAGAGATTTTCAGAGACGCTCCTGAACGACGACGCGAATGTCTCTACTATCTTGCGTTAGGGAACTACAAACTTGGAAACTATGTTGAGGCGAGAAGGTATAATGATCTACTGATGGATCGCGAGCCAAATAATATGCAGGCGCGAAGTCTGAACAAGTTAATAGATGATCGAGTGGCCAAGGGTATGTGTTGCGGGATACGATGATTATTGTAGTACTGTTAACGGTTTATGTTACAGAAGGCTTGGTTGGCCTCGCTATCATTGGAGGCGCCGTCGCGGCCGGCGGTATTATATTGGGTACTTTATTGAAACGTCGTCGGTAATCGATCTGGTCACCATGATCCAGCTAGTATCGAAATAATCGAGGCGTTTGGTTAGTTTGTCCCTTTTGTGTTACTATGGCACCGAACTGTTACTGTCTTATTCTTGCTTGGATCTTATCACCATAGTGTATGCGGGTGCGCAATATCGAAAATCGAGTAGTCCTTATCTTTGTATAAGTTAGTCATAGTCACTGTCTACGGGGAAATTATATAGGTTGCTTTCAAACCAATCTTTATGCTGCTGACTCAGACCGGCATATACAGCCCTCTTTCTGCAAATATTGAATCGTTTGTAATTAACCCCATGACAAGGATTCAGTTAACCGGGGTTTATATGTTGGTGTCATAAAGTTTGTATTTCATGTATGAATAGTTACTCTTAGTGAATGCCGTGACGGTTATGCCAATTTAACTGGCATTCGAACTATTAGGGCAGTCAGGGTACGGGCCGGTGGTATCGATTATCGACGTCACCAGCTCGGTCGAACCATATCATTTACATTACTATTCAATCCAGACGGCAAAATCTGAAGGCTGCAACTAGCAGTATTGCCCGATGAGTACTGCCTCGAGTCTTCCTAAGTTCTACTGACGACGTACTCGATTAGCGGTCGCGTCGATATAGCGCGACATCGTATTACATCGGGAATCCGACGTTCATATATTTTACATCTCGACCCAGCGTTCATGTATTCAGCAGCGCGCCCTTACACTGCAGTTTGAACTATAACAGCATTAACACTGTTGTCCAACTTTGTCATGGCTTCGAATAACGATAGGTCTTATGGGAATGAAGGCCAGAGCATGAACGGCGGCGATTCTGCTGATCAATCTACAGCGGATGCATGGAGTTCAGTGTACAATGCACAGCACGAGCAGCAATCGCAGAGCAATCCCAATCTACAACCGGATCAGAATGAGCAAGGCCAGGAAGTTCTGTTCATGTGCCATGGATGTTACAATGAATTCCGTGCGATTCCAAACTCAGAATTTCCAGTCCTTTGCCCCCGATGCAATTCTGATTTTTGTGAAATTGTAGGTATCTTAACGATTGTGATTTGTGCAGAAACGCTAAATGGTATTTAATAGATCGATGATCCGGAAGACGATCCACGAGATATGATAGAGACGACAGACGACGAAGATGAAGGCGACTCAGATTACTTCTTCCATTCACGCAATTCGGTCCCAGATATGCCATTCGCAAGCTTCGGCGCCTCCGATGAGACACGTAGCGAGCGCGAGCGACAAAACACAGCAAATGTGATGAACTTTGTACAATTACTATCAACTATCATGCATGAAGGCCAACAAAATGCTGGAGCAACGGCTGGCGGTAGTGCGAGGTCCACAACGGGACGTGCCGTTGCTACCGACGACGGTGGAAGCAATCATCCCCTTTTCGCGTCTACCATGGGCCCGTTCAATTTTACAGTTAATTTTGGGGCTCCTCCTGGTGCTCCGAGGAGTGCACACGACGAAGCGGCTGATGCCAATTTGAATAATATCAGCCCCATGGAGCAGTTAGCAAAGTGAGTAAAATTTGAGGCCGTCGCTGACAATCAGAAGTGCGCATTAACAATTGGAGTAGTTTTCTTCAACAGACATTTAGAGGAATCGGCGTCGAACCACATCTCGGGAACACGCAAACTGCCCAAGGAATTAACGGTCAACTGCCCGACTTGACATCGCAGCTGTTGGGCCGGATATTCAATGTGTCTGGCAATCCCAGCGACTATGTGTTCTCCAACCGTCAGCTTGACCAAATTATTACGCAGATCATGGAGCAAACAGCTCCCAGCAATGCACCACCTCCTGCAACTGAAGGGGATATCTCAGCTCTTCCGACAGCAATAGTAACACCAGGGCTGCATGAGCAGTCATCAGATTGTGCGATTTGCAAAGATCAGTATGAGACCAATGACATAGTAACGTTGTTACCTTGCAAACATTTTTTCCATCCTGCATGTATTAAACATTGGCTGAGCATATCGGATTCATGCCCAATTTGCCGGCACCCTATCACTGCCAAGACGCCGCCGTCGACTGCAGATCCAGAGCAACCGAGGTCGGCGCCTTTAGGGCCAGATCCGGAACCGGTTGATGATTAAGAAATGGAATTTTGCTTAATGTGGTATACTACTAAATATAATGTTATGTATGATATGCAACTTGAGAAACAGTCGCGACATGAAGGCTGTTGAAACTGTGCTTTTAATGAAGTGCTTGTGACTCGAGTATCGGTGGAAGTCTCGTCCAGTTTGTGTAGATTATAATGCGCTTACGTTTCGTGACTCTCCAAATCTAGTGAACGAGGACTGGGACTATCTGGGTATAGGGAAATTACACTGCCAATCAATTAGGATACATAATACAAATGAATCACAGGACGATATCTCGCACATTCTACTTCTCA
This sequence comes from Lipomyces doorenjongii, assembly GCF_038497915.1. Lineage (NCBI taxonomy): Eukaryota > Fungi > Ascomycota > Lipomycetes > Lipomycetales > Lipomycetaceae > Lipomyces > Lipomyces doorenjongii. The sequence continues at coordinate 86,834 of NW_027118084.1, forward strand.
CGCTCAATCTCTGCATATAATTGATTGAGGTCTGACTGTTTTCTGTTGCAATAGTCCTCAAACAGATCGACCTGCTTCGTCAAGACTTCAATTTCTTGCTTCATGCCCGTAAGATTCACGCCTGCATCGTTATCAATGTCTCCAGAGCGTAGCTTCCGTAATTGTCTGCGCTTGTAATCGTATAACTGTTCTAGCTGTGTTCGCACTAGTCCAATCTTACTATTTTCAGCCTGAGTGCGAGCGTCCTCTTTTCTGTGTTTTGCAGCGGCGTCCGCCTTCTCGAGCTGGGACTCCAGCTCGGTCAACTGTCGTCGCAATCTAACCTCCTCCCAATCGGTATCCTTTGTAGCTGAAAAATCAGTCCCCGAAGGCGAATATTTCGTCGTTCCACCAGATATGCCGAGTCTCTCGAGATATGACTCTGCAAAGGCGGATTTCTTTCCCGAAGACGTGTTCCTGTCGAAAGTAGAATTGGCCTTGCTGGGAGTCGCAGTAGTCGATAAATCATAATCAATCTCTGTGTTCTTCTCAAAAGTAGCTCGCAGAGATGCCGGAATGTTACGCGGAACTCGGACACCTTTGTCTCTGTTGTTAAGGATATGCAAGAACGCTAATGTTTGGTCTTTCCCTATTGTTCTATCGGATCGTGGGTTGATAAGGTTCCTCGTAAAGCAAGTTAGTGAAACTTCTCTTCCCGCAGCACTAATAGTTACTGCTAACGAGTCTCGAGAGACATACCATGCTGAATTGATGTCCGATTCAGGAACATTCAGAGCCCCATATAATTCGCTAAGTGATTCGACTGCTTGCCGTCAGTATCCATTTGTCAATAGACCATAGGCATGAACAGACATGTAATTTGGCCATGACGACTAGCATTTGCGGTATAAATGGCTTCGTAGTTACTTCTATCCCTTGGTGCCATGTACCAGTCAAAATCATTCGATAGGCCACTTTGAGAATTGTCGAAATCATCCTCATCCACTCTATCTATAGCCAGCGACCCAGTCTTTAGCGCAGCGTTGGCGGCCACCAAATGGGCTTTTGACGACGGGATCAGCCAATCCGGTAAAGTGTCTGGCACTTTTTGGTAACGCTTAAAATAGATATGTCAGACATGATGAATTAGCGCTGATGTGATGTGTGAAATAACTTACGCCATTTATAACATCGAAGATAATCCGCATAGCAACACAGAATTCTTCGAAATCAAGATTGCCATCGTTATCAACATCTATATTATTTAGTCCTGACGATGCCCACAAGCCGCTGTATCCTTACCAGCAAGATCCCAAATCTTCTCTAATTGGCTGTCGTCAAGTTTGGAGTTTTTGAGCACCTTGGCTGCGCGATCTCCTGAGAGCATGCCATTTTGAGGATCTAGGCCCGAGAAAATCTCCCAATACTTCGATATTTCCCAATCTTCCAATTTATTGTTACTAAGTGTTGCCATCTTTTGTGGACAATCTGCTTTGTGTGGCAGATTTGCACCCGCATCCAACTATAGGCTACCTATGGATTGTAAGCACTAATAAAGTTTAGCCAAAGTATATCTGGCCGCCTCAAGTTGGCTGGAATCTGACACATACTGTTACTTGACCCAATTCTTTGAGTCTGATGATAACGATTTGAGAAATAGATATAAGACAAAGAGGAATAAAGATATTATTTTTGACTTGAACGTGATAAGGATGATTAACAGTGTGGACGAACCGGACGCAGCGCGTCAGCAACTTGGTGCGGCGCTCTAAAACAAGGTCGCCGAGACCAGCAAGAATCCACACTTTCTCGCTTCATAGATGTCGTTCAGCGTGGCTACATCAACGCGTAAGTTATCGTAAGTCTACGCCAGATAGTTAAGATTTACAAGACTACGACCTGAATACTACGATTCAAAGTTGATGATTAGCTGTGGTCAATTTCGGCCGGGAGTGTCGTCTCTCTGTCACCTTATCTTAGTAAATGGACGAAGAAGTCTGACAAATGCCACCAAATATCATCATTCGTTAGACACCTTTCTGCGGTATGCGAAGCACCATGGACTTCCGGTACATACAACATATTATGTCGGGACGGTTTACGAGTACGTCGTTCTCGATTCGCTCACCAAGAGCGCGCGGATGAGTTTAGAGCATTCAGGCGGAACAGGAGACAATGGTGTCGACCTTCGTGGTACGATGTCAACTTACAAATTCGAGAAAAAAATCCCAGTTGTTGTCCAATGTAAATATGAGCAAAAGAAACCTGGGGCGAGACTTTTAAGGGAACTTGAAGGCAGTTTAGTCAATGCCAATCCAGATACGCTCGCAGTTCTCGCGACTCCATTACCAGTGACTTCTGCAGGAAAGCGGGTATTGGCTAGTTCGGATAAAGCAATTGCTTTTTGTTTGATACTTGGATATGAAGAAGGTGGCGTCGCGACTCAGATGATATGGAATAGCACTGCTGACAAGCTCTTACGAGGATTAAGGGTTGCGAGCGTTTATCGTGAGACAACGGTGGATGGAAAGATGATGACTGTACGGTCTATGTCATTGATAGATACTTAACTCCTTCCTGGCTAAATCGCAAGGAGCGGCAAGGCCCATAAGATAGCATATGTATATTTGCGGTAACGTTGTTTTCTATCCATAGTAGACATCTGACCATAGGGCGTGACTTGGACAGGCATTCAACGCGTAGCTAACCCAAGAAATGATACACTTTTTTAGATTAATACACAAAGTAATCATACAGATATGCAGCCGAATAAAATGATCCTACAACTGACCCAAGTGAAATCTGCAACCAAACACAAAACTCCTCAATTCCATACAATTTCAAACGATCTATGGACGCTTATCAAACTTCCCATCAAAGTAATTTTGAAGATTAAATCGGAGCATCACGCGATCAGCTCCGAAGTCCAGATAAACGATAAAAAGCCAAAACGAAAAAATGTTCATAATGTAGTGAAGCCAATATGCATTTAAAATGCCATGCAAGCACGCGTAGATTATAAGATAGAGGAGAAGTACCTTAGTTACGATCTGGGACCTATATTTCACGACATATTAACAAACTTGAGAACAAAGTAACGTATTGCAACGAACATGAGACATACCTTCCTGTCAGCCTTGGAATCATCTTACCAGTAATCATTCTCTCCACTAGCAGTATGATTGGCATGATTGATAGCAAATTGTGATGAGATGAAAAAGCAGTATTCCATCGAACAGCAAGGTTATGAACCCACACTATCAGGACTGGGATGTTAATCGGTAACACCCATATCATTAGCATTAGAATGGATACTGCAAAATTAATGAAATTCGAACTAAATTGCCCATTCTGAGAGCGCTACAAGATCGTTAGACTGGGTCGAATTGCTTCCTCTTGCGGACTTACCAGAGAGTTCTGCAGACGCAATGCTTTGATACACGTATTTATATGTACAATGAATCCGACCACAAATGCGAATTGATAGGGCACGTATGCCAGAACGGATATCAGTAGTATAAAGGTTGTCAACAAACGTCGACTGCCACTGAGCACCGACAAATAAAATGCCGTTAGTGTCGAGTAGCCTCCAATAAAGATAGCATTGGCACCAGCCGCAACTCTGCTATTGTTGACATGCAAGCGTTCTCTCATTTTCGCCACCCAAACGTAGTTTAGCAATCTCCTTCTGTGGCGACTTCGAGTTAAATCTAAATCCTGAAACCAATCCGATATATTCGCGGCGCATAAGAGAAGAGCAGTCACGGTGTAATATACAGCAATACACATGCCGCATGCAATAGTGAAGAATAGAGGTCCCAAAAACGACATGTGTGGATCAGCAAGACCCAGAAACATGTTGTTATAACGAATATATCGGTACACTGGGGTTGTGGATGGCCCACTGACTGAGAACTGGTCCTCCGGCTCTAAGAAAGGTAGACTTGATGCAGGCATAAGATAAGACAGTATAATAATAAAAATAGTTGACACAAGCATTAAAATAGGAAGTCCTCTCCCTATGAATATTTCCAGTGCCGATCCGAAGTTGATGAAAATACCTCAAGAAGTGTCAGTACATCCCCCCCTTTAGGGTGTCGCAATCATAGACTGTACCTTCTGAGTCGTAAATGTTAAACTGTATAAGAAGTACGATGGCCGTGATCGCCAGTGGTAGAGCAGCACTAGCAGTTCGATATCTCATCACCAAACTGCCGAGACTTCCAATAATATCAACAGACAAGTACAGCTCTTGCGGTTGGTCACAAGTTGGATCAATCCACATTTGCAACTTCAAATTGTTCGTGATACCGGGCCTGTAAGTGAGCGGAACAAAGGGAGATGAGCCATAGAAGCTGATATCCACATCGTCGGCATTAGGGAAAAATTTAGATTCGTTCGGATCAGTAATAAATTGTCGTACCAGAGGACCAAATAGCTCTGGCGGTGCACCTGCGGCATTGATATCATTAGTCAGGTACATCTATGCACTGTAGAAGGTCGCATACCACAATTTTGAGATTTCACTTGCAGTTTATATGATACAAGAGCACTGGACAATGTTGTTGCAGAAATCTCGACAAATCCAGACCGACTAGATGGAAGCTGCAGATGTGACCTACTACCAAGAAGTCCTCAACATGATAATTAATAAACTGCCAAATTTATGAGCAAGGAAGAAACATACTGATGAAACTAGGTTCAATTTCATATCTGTACGTCTGGTTATTGATCACTTCGGCAAAAACGAACCCCGAAGATGATGCTGTATATGAGTCAACTAGAGCTATATAATCATAGCGAGATATTTCTCCTAACTTGTACTGAATATAGGAGAATGTATTGCCATCATGAGGATGTAACGTTCCTTTCCCCGAGGCTGGAATAACGATTTTATCTGCCGCAGAATTTGTACAAGGGAAACTGATGGACTTAGTGTCTGGCTTGGAAAAGTCAATAATGGTGCTAAAGGTGCCTTGGTCTGTGTCTAGATTGTCCTGAGTTTGTTCGCACAGTAAGATATCGATTCTCTGATCTTGGCCATCGATGTCTAGCTTTTGGTCGGTAAGAATGCTGAAGAAATCGTCACGGCCACCATCCTTTGGGATAGGTATTAAATAAGCTCTGGGCTGTCTCGATCTTCCTAGTCCACGCAGTACGACACGTCGTCCCAAATCAACAAAAATACTCGGGACATCCTGAACTTTCAATAGAGTATCATGAACCACTATAGCAGTGTTAGTAGCGTACTTTGTACTTTGCAGTTACTTGTGAACTCATACATGAGAATGGAACTCGTCTCTGAGCTGATGTTTCAAGCCCAGTAAGAAAGATGTTTCTGAATATTTGCAATCGCGTACTGAGAAATTTGGTTTGCGTTGGCTCTCGGACGTCCACAATATCCAGAAAAGCTTTGATAATAGCCTTTCGACACTGATCACACCATACAATAGCTAGATGATCTGCACCAGTCCACACATTAGGCATTGTGGATGTGAAAACCGTGAAACCATTAGAAGAAGGAACCAGTGACGCTATACTCGCGTAGTCAGAAGGGACAATGAGGTCAAGTTTTCCGCCTGCGATAGACACCAGTGCAACAGATGCCAGTGGATTCCGGCCCACGAGCTTTTCCGAATAAGAATCTCGCCAGTATCTGTTTATACGCTCATAGATTCGTACTATATCCCAGTCGAAAGTTGCTGGTGGCACCACATGCGGCGTTGAGAGCGTCAGGATTGTGTTGACAGAGTCGGGCCGATAATTTGGCAGTGTAAGCATTGTCCTGGCAACGATTCCACCCATTGAATGCCCGATCAAGATTACAGATCGGGGAAGCGGAAAATCACTATTCGATCGATGACTAAATGAAGAAGTCTTGTACAACGACAGAATGAATGCAATAGCGTCGTTAAGGTACTCCGCCTGATCGAGTAAAGTTCGTCCGTGAAAGGCTGTGAAGTCCTCGTTAAAATCGGCCGTGAAAAAGTCAAGATTTCTTGCGCCGCCGTCCCCGTAGGATCCCTTGGCAGTCACAGTGTCATAGTATTGATGAGCTGCTTCTGCTGCTAGTCCTCGAACCTGTTTATAGCTTCCTGCATTGCCAGGGATGAACAAGACAGGCACTCCATGGGGCTGCTTTAAGGTCAGAAATGCTGTCGTCCATACGCTCAAAAAAGGGCAATAATTACCTCAAGTAGATCATACCCCTGCTCCCTATACAGATATAGTGCGTATTTGGATGCAAATTTTGTATGAGCAGAATCAAAACTCTTTATCCTGGCGTAAGACGGAGCAAGCCATATCTCACGACATCCCTTACTATCCAACTGCCGTGTCAAGAACGAGTATAATATACTGGCAATCGTGAATGCTGAAAATATCACAACTGTAATTGTTAGATAGCTTCCATGCTGACTCAAAAGCCGACGCCGCGTAAATTTGGACGGATTCAAGCGAGCTGAAGACGATCTATCAGTATTTGTAGCACCCGCTACCTCCCCCTCCATTCGTGGTCGACTGGTGCACCGCTAGAAGAGCAATATGCGAGCGTGTAGAAGTCAAGTAATGACACACCAAGCTTGGACTCAGTCCCCAGCAATAAATTCTACAGTAGTCAACTTTTATGGATATGATAGCTCGTTCCTGAAATTTGAAACTTGCCATGTCTCGGATTATTCCCAACGTGCTCCTAAGCTGGGTATTGAATCACGGATGGTACTGTCAAGACAAAATGGGGCCAGCGATATGTGGACATCAAAGCAATGTCTGTTAGAGGTTTAAATCTGTCAAATCACCATTGAGGAGACGTATATCTTCTTTAAGATGTACGACTGAGACTTAGCATTCTCATTGGAATAGATCAAGATTCAAGGCATAAACCACCGACTATTTATGTACATGCTAGGCTCACAAGCTGACAGTACATATATAATACGTATGAGGTAAACTACATGCGCCAGTTTATTCGTCTCGTCTCATCAAGCTAACATGCACCTGACGACTTCTCCTAAGTGCTTGCAATTACATCCAATACACGGTTAGAAGTTGGACCACTTTGCGGACATGTTTCCTCTTCAATAAATCTAGAAAGAGACGTCAGTTCATAGTCGTCATCAAATCGGAAAGTAACGAATAAGCCATGGAGTACTTTTTTCTTCTCGTCAATGCTTATCTTTCCCGCTCCTGTGTTCACCACTAATAACAAGCCACCAACAATCGAAAGAGTTTGGAAATGCTGTTGCATCACGATGTTAACTCATAAATGTAAGTTATGCAAACACTCGAAGGCTAACCTCGTATTTCAAGAAGTCACGATTAGGATGCGAGCTTGAGTACTGAGTGTCTCGTTAGTTAACACGATCTAGCCAACCATGTTCCATAAACTTACAGTCCAGTAGTGGTTAATTAGAATGTTGAAGAGACTGAGAATAACTACCAGAAGCATAGCACTCAGTTTGGCTTTAAATCCGACCACGACCATTACACAGGCAATTAGGCCAATAAAGCTCACAAAAACTCTAGCAATTGACCAATTACCAGTCATAATAAATCCCAAGAAGAGAAAAATTAGTAGAACCCGGCCAGCTAGCTGAAAGTACATCTGTTTATCTTTTTCGTCAACGCTTGGTAGACCAGCAAAGGTTATCCGCCTTCGAGCAAACGAATCGCTGAGGGCCATTAAAAGACCTCCAATGACCGACAAGTTCCGCAGAAAGAAATTAAGCTCAAAAATAAGTCCGTAGCCGATCGCCTGACTGATAACAACACCTAGTAGCGCACCAACGGCATAAACTGAGTACTTCCTAGTAATGATCAAAAAGGAGCCCACAAGCATCGCCACAACGTTAGAGAATAGAAAGATAATGGTGATAATATATGGCATGTGACGATAACTATTTAGATAGAAAACCTGGTCGGACCATTGTGAAAGAATTCGAATCGCATCTTCGATGAATGTTGCAACAATCAGAAAGCGACCAATGGCAGGGAGATAAGGCTTGATCGGACCAGACACTGAGTCCAGTATGTCCTCGATCTTATTCGTCTGTTTTCTGATGGCATCTAATGGCGAGGGATCGGATGTGACTGCAGACGGTACTCGCGACGATATAGAAATCGGCATGGAATGGAACTGCTTTGACGCAGTCCCCCTGATCGACATGAGGAGGCTTGGTTATTGATCTTTAAATGTCGCGCAGTTGGTTCAGAATAGGGAGGATATAAATGCAGATCGTGGTTAACTGAATGTGTTGAGTATTTGAAGGTGTGTTTTGAGGGTTGGTTACAATACGTTGAATTATACTAGGGCCCAAAGTGTAAGCCGCATGCCTAGCATTCTTGCTGCGATCTGTTATTCCTAGACTCCCGTGACATCGTCGGCTGCTGCTGGCCACTTCTAGGCTAAAAGTCATTGCGTCACAGCAATACGCGACCACTCCTACACCTAAATGAAATAATAAAACTGGCCACTGTTGGTCTGACTGTCACAAACTGGGTAGTATTCACCCAATGCAGCGACATGGACAAAGCCACGACGTCGCTGTTCGCTCTACAAGGCTTGTGAGTTATAAAAGATCATAAAAATCTCTCGTTTTGGGGCCGTGCAAATACCGATTTTAGGACCTCGCCATCTAGTCAGTACCCCCCACACTCGCTATATTAATGATAGTTAAGCTCCTCCACATCCTGCGAATGATCATAATAGTTAAACAAATTTCCCTGCTATTCTAGCCATTTATAGCTTCCTATTATCCTTATCTTCCTAGCTGTCTTATACCTGTAGCTAAGTCCGTGAGTTTGATATCTATTTGGATAGGCAATTGCCAGTGAGCCGTTACAGGAGAAGCAAGTTTCTGGTTGTATCACCATTATAGTCACATATTATGACAGTCGTAATGTGATAGCTAATGTCTGCCAGGAAGATATGACGGCACGGAAGTTCCACATAGAAAATTTTGCCGTCACTGACATGGGGAAATTCAGCCTGGAGGATAGTGCCAAAAGGCTCTAAGGCCGTGGCCGTAGCCGTGGGTCAGTTGGAGAAGACGCGGACGAGTTTCATTTCGACTATCGGAGAGACTTGCCCAAGCGTAGAAAGACAACGCGAACTAATCGTGAGGGTGGTGCTCGCGAGAGGGTTCCATGGTAAGATAGTAGTAGCCATCCACTCCATCGTGGAAGATGAGATGTTGCGAGGAGTCAGGGAATGCGTGCAGTCAGGGAATGCGTGCTGAAGCGCGTGCAACTGGTCGCTCGAGAAAAGTCCGAGCCCGTCTGGAGGATGATAGTTCCCGGGCGATCCTTCACAGACGGCGGAGCATCTGTCATCATGATTCCCTGGCGAAGGGCATAATCGCAGTGGACATTGTTAGGATCAATGTACTCTGGACCATCCGACTGATTCTGCAAGTTCCTTCTCCAATAACAAAGTTTTGAAACGTGGATCTAGCACCAGAGCTATATAATATGCATCTTGGCCGTCCATGAAGTCATAGTACTTCTGGTACTTTCTCAGCCCAACCAATACAGCCAAGGCAATATCTGGATCAAGGTCTGAACTCTCCGTGCATTGAAGCAGCATCATTGAGCATGTCGTACGGCTCCTAGTATATCGGTATTGCTAAACTGAGCGGTGGTTCGCGCTTCGACACGGTAAGAGTGAACGCCTCAAACTTTGCCAAGACAGTTTGGATTTGCTGTAATCGGCGCCAGTCCTCGTTCGAAGGAGGAAGATAGTGTTGGTGCTCGATCCATTTCCTTATCTGCTGTTTTGCTTCGAGGGCATCTCGGAGCATTCGATGGGTTGAATTCCAACGCGTGTCCACGTTATATTCAATGAACTTGTCTTTCAGTCCGCTTGCTTGGCAGACAAATTGTCGCTTTCATTGTGGGGTACGGGTTATCCGAAGTCAAGACAGTGCGGAATGTGATCCAATCTCTTGGTTTGCTTGCATGAGGTCACAGGCATCGACTGCTGTCTTTCTATCGCCTGCTTTCAATGCAAAAAGAATGTCACTTACGATTAGATTCAGTACATGTGCCAAACACCGGATGTACCTGTCAACGCCTTGAAATCGCCGAGGACTCGTAGTATCTGTATCGTCTGCTGAAAGATGTTCGCGTATACGGAAGTATAGTTCGGACATTAACGTTTCATTATTTGCAGCATTATCTGATGTAATTGTAAGGACCTTACTTTCGATTCGGAGATCCGCCAAAGTCTTATGCAACAGATCTGCGATATTTTTTCCACTATGAGCACCGCATATTTCTGTGAACTCAAGCACATGTTCCCCATACTGATTATCGTGGGTCAGCCAATGTCAGATCACTCCTAAGATAGCCGAGGAATTTTTGCTGGTCCAAACATCAAGGGATAGCGCAATGGTCTGACATGTTGCGAGAGTTCGTGCACCAATCTAGCTTGATGGACATTGAACTCTGTGTCAATTCGACAGGCGACCTTTAAACGTCCAGTGAACGGAAGTGAAACACCTGGTAAATCGTTGAATATCTGTTGGAACGTTGCTGATTCAATTGCCATGAAGACCATGTCATCCAGAACAATCCAACGTAACAAATTCCGTTCTAAGGTTTTCGGTAACCCATCACCAGCCTTCTTCCTGAACAAACCGACTCCTGCCTCATCTTCACTTCGTTCCCTCCAGAGCCATCGCCGTGAATTCCATGCTTATTGAGGTGAAGCTTCATATTGCTCGTGGAAGTCGCTCGGGGCGAATCCGTGGTCTTCCAATTACACAATTTGCATTGTATCTGCCTATCCTCAACTAGCTCCCTTTTGCCTCTCTTTGGACACCACATTTTCCAGGAAGCGAAGAGACGTTGAAGTACGACCAGAGCAAAAGATTGTGACTCTTGACTTGAGGAGTTGGCGATCGATCCGCAAGCCATGCGTGTGGGAAAGGTCGGCAACAGACAAAGCCCCTTGAGGAGAGCCGGCATCTCTAGCATCTGCAACGGGAGAGCCTGTAGGAGTATCTGAGTTGTGAATCAATTGAATTTCCACATCATTGGATGTAATTGGTTCACTATCCTCCATTGGCGGATTCAACCGAATCTTCTTCACAGTCCGGCCTTCCGAGGCCGCCTCCTCGTCACTGCCGTCATTAAGTGATAGTCAATTCTCTGAGAGCGCCGAGTGAGCCCATTTGGATAAGCCGACGGATACCCAGCTGACAGAAGAGATTTCACAATCAGCGTCTGACATGTTGTAATGGAGAGGAATAACTTCCAGGGAAGGCAAGATGAAAATGGGAAAGAAACGATGCTTTCAAAACAACGCTGGATAAGCGCGAAATGCTTGACAGAAATAAAGTTTACTTTCTACAGAACGCGTTTAACACGCGTCGTTTGACAGAAATAAAGTTTACTTAGCCTCGACACCGAGTTACGAATAATATTCTCGACGTTTCGGATTTTATTCGTTACCAATATGCAGATATCCTACGAATACGAATAACGAATAACGAATACGAATAACGAAATTTTTATTCGTGAACACCCCTATTATGGACCGTTGGAGCATGTGAAGAAAGACAGGTTCAAGTTGACGCGACCGAGTTAACGCCATCGAGAAGTCACCAAAGTGACGAATCACGCTCATAGTATAACCATTGCCACCATCAGTATATTTATGTGGTAAAACATTGGGTACCAGCGACCCCGGAGACTGACCGGAACCAGTACTGGGTAGATGAGTAAGGAGCATATTTAATGCATTAGATATACATACAGGTATGCAAAATGAAACTGAATAGAAGCTTGTCTCTGAGAGATTGCCGCTGTCATGGCTGTTGATCTGGCCATGGAAGGTTTCAACGGCATTCGTCGCGTCGAATTGCTTCTCCAACTCAAGCGCAGGGATGTCAATTAAACAGCATCTGTTCAGCAGCACTGCCGTCAAATCCTTGAGAGAATATCAGATTTCTCTGACTGAACAATGCATGAGATGGTATAAAAGATACCGAGTTCGTCTCGGACCATAAACGTGAAGAGAACATGATGGTGCTTATATGTGCTGTGATATAGCATTACGTAACCTCGCCAGCGAAGTGTCACAGTATTTCCCGATCAGCGAATAGAGATGCATCAAATTCTGCATTACCATCTTGGACTGTTTTCCTCGTTAAAATTCCTCTTCACCTAGTGTTCTGAGTTGTGTCAAAGACTTAATCCGGCCGGTCCGCTTTATGCAGTTGTCTTCCCAAGAGCGACCCTTTTTGATGCTGATTTGATAATTACGATGGGTATAAAGCCTTTTGTGCCGTGGCAGAGACCTCCGCAAGAATGTAGCAATGCGCTTAAGTTGATCTGAGCACTCGAGGAATGACTATGATTTTTGCTTGGTTCAAATCGATATATGGGGTCCACATCCAGCTATTCTCCCCCAACTTTTTCCCCTAACCCATATGACACGAAACCCTTTTGTATACAATTTTCAGTACCTGGTCGTACCTGCTGGAATTGTAAAAAGAATTTTTTCGGCAAACTGGAATGTTCAGGGTTCAGGGTTTATTTGAAACCTTGTTTGAACCCTGAAACCCCAGAGAGGCGTGGCAGGATGAGCACATTAGGTTTACATGACTTCGTTATTTATTGGGGGGAAATCCTAACCAAAACTACAACCAATAACAAAAGAGTGGACGTCAACTAGTGACTAAAACTTCAAACCAATAACAAAAAGAGTGGACGTCAACTAGTGACTTGAATAATTCAAACCAATAACAAACAAGACCGCCCAATAACAAAACGGGTCGACGGACGCAAAAAAAGAAACCGATATACCGCTAATGACGCAAAAAAATCGACAAAGAACGAAGGGTGACGACCGTCCTACATTGACAAGGCAACACCTAGACAGACAATCAAATCGGGGTTGATCAAATATGTAGACCGATGCCATTGGTTTTGCGGTCGCATAAAATAATACGACCTCGCAGCATCTCTCATTGTCTGGCCGTCTGCTGAACGTGTCGAGCCCATTGCTTCTTGATATGGTCTCTTATATCTGGCGACGAAGTTTTCTTGATTCCCAATAAAGCTGGAAACGTCACGCTGCATTCGCGGATTTGATCTAGACCCATCGCTAGTTGCCCAGTTCATAATCTCACGCACCTCCCTCGATGTCTCGTCATCAGTTTCATTGATCTCAGGGTTTTCCGACGCCATAAGCTCGAAAGAGCCCAATTCCTCTGAGTAGGTTGATGAAATCACTACGGGCTCATCGTCATCCCCAACGGAATTGATCAATTCAGAGTCCGAACGGACGCTTGTCGTGCCACTACTGCTCGTGCCGCCAATGTCAGATCCACTGAACAGAATGAGCGGCAAACGCTCCTGGAAGAGTGCACTACTGAATGCTGGTGGTGGCCGCACGATAGGTGCGGCGTCAGGGTGCGGGGACGAGTAAAACGATATGCACATGTACCTAGAGTTGAATATGAAGGAAGGACAACTACATACTCCCTGTACTTTATCCGCGTGATAGACTTGATCGCGTTGGCTTATGACGCTATCATCAATAAGGTCCGCACATTTTCGCCATAAATGCACGAAATCCTCAGACAGGCTAGGCTTTTGGCGTCCGGCATCCACTTGCACATACAGATGGAGCCTTGACTTAACCAAACCTGTATAGATGATATAAAAGAGCAAATCAAGCCTTGGCCTAACTAGGTGCGATGTGTAGTCCTCCTTCAATATTCGCCAGCGACATTCCAGGCGCATTGTGGTGCGCGAAATTGGTATTGTGCTCGACCCCGGCCTGCCGCACAAAGAGGCGATCTCCCATCGAGACCCAACATTGCCCACGCTGGGTCGATACCAATTGCACCAAAAATATCTAAAGAGCTTCGGCTGACCAATAAACTTACAATTATTCGAGCATCTTTTTAATGGCCGATGCATGAATCTCTTCGTAAGTTTCATAATGAAGACTCTCAGGAGCGCTACTTTTGTCGAGGACCATTTTGGGCAAAATCGGATGTCTGAGGAGATGTCGCTTAATCATGGTGCGAAGAACATCGGCCTGATCGGCGGTACACAGTCTTTTTGAGCCTCTCGAAAGTATCCATTCCGTCTCATCACACAAAAAGTGTAGATAAGCAGGAAGAGCTGCCTTTCGTATTGTTTTCCGAGCACTTTCCACTGAATCACCACCTCTGCCTTCTGCCTTCCCGCTGATATATACTAACATCCTCAGATTTGTATACATCTCGCAGCAACACAAGACGTCTCATAGTGTCCGCACTCAACGAGTTCCTCCGCAAGCCTAGTAAATCGCGTCCACTGTTAAACAACCTTTCTACTGACGCCCCAGAGGCTGGTATAGCTAAATAATCTCTGGCAGCCGCTGCCATTCGCGGATATTCATCGTTATGTGTTCTCCACCAAGAGAGTAACCAGTTTTTCTCCTTTGTCACCGACTCATCTACCATTACAACTCAATCTCCAAAGTATCGGTCGATGTCAGATAGTTGTTGTTTTCGCGGTTGCAACTTATGTAGTACTCGAGCTTCTATAGTCATACCCCTGGTTACGGAAGTTTCACTGGGTTCGAACGACTGCTCCGCAACTGAAGGATACCGAAGCACGTAGTGATTCCTTTATGGGCCTGATAACCGTCTGGGCCGCCACTTCTCCCAATTCTTTCCCCAGTAACAGGGTCTTGAAGCGTGGGTCCAAGACTAAAGCGAAATAACACGCGTCCTGCCCATCCATGAGATGATAATACTTCTGGAATTTCTGCAGACCTGCGGAGGCAGCTGCGGCAATCTCTGAATCAAGACCTGAAAATTCACCCTCTCTGGATGTCGCGTCAAGCAACACGTCATGCAGCTCGTAGTAGATGGGTAGGGCCAAGCTAATTTGTGGTTGGCGCTTCGAAACAGTAAGCGTGAATTCCTCAAATTTTGCAAGGACACCTTCAATTTGCTGCAGACGATCCCAATCTTCCGCGGTGAAAGGCGGAAGATAAGTTTGATTCTCAATCCACTTTTAATCTGCTGCTTCGCGTTCAGTGCGTCTCTCAGCATCCTATGGGTTGAGTTCCAGCGCGTATCGACGTCGTACTCGATAAACTTATCCTTCAACCGATTGGTCTGACAAATCAGCTTCCATTGCTGCTTCCTCTGCGGAGTTCTTGCTATCCACAGGGCCATAATTCGAAGTCGAGCCAATGCGGAGTGTGGTCCAATCTCGTTGTTCTTCTGCAGAAGATCACAAGCTGAAACTGCGGTACTATGATCGCCGGCTTTCAATGCTGAAAGTATATCACCAACGATCAGATTAAGTACATGTGCCGTGCAGGGGATGTAGCTGTCCAGTCCTTGAAACCGTAAGGGCTCCTTTTCGCCTGAGGGAGAATCGACATCGCTGAATTTCTCCGCCAGATTGAAATACAATTCCGAGACCAAAGTTTCATTATTGGCAGCGTTATCTGCAGTGATTGCCAAGAGCTTATGCTCAATCTGAAGTTCCTCCAAGGTTTTTTGAAGTAACTCTGCGATATTCTCTCCGCTGTGGATGCCGCTGATTTCCGCAAACTCAATAACCCTCTCTTGGTACTGGAAATCAGCAGTCAACCAATGACCAATAACTCCCAGTATGGCCTTGGAATTTTTGCTCGTCCAGGCATCTAAAGAGAGTGCGATCGATTGACATGTGCGGTCCAGCTCGTCAATTAATTGTGCCCGACACGAATTGAATTCTGTGTCTATTCTACGAGCCATTGTCATGCGAGAGCTGAATGGGAGCGAAATACCTAGATCTTGGAAGATCTGCTGGAATGCCGGTGACTCGATAGCGTCATATGCCATATTATTTAGGACTACCCACCGTACTAGGTTTCGTTCCAAAAATTTTCCTGCGTTGTCCTCCGCACGTTTCTGGAAGAAACTGGCAATTGACGGTTGTTTGGTGCTAGATCTGTCATCTTCCAGGCCACTTTCGGAGCCATTTGAAAAGATCCCATATTTGGTGAGGTGAAATCTCATGTTTGATGTTGATGTTGCTCTTGCGGAATCAGTTGTCCTCCAATTACATCGAGTACATCGTATCTCTCGATCCTCTAGTGGCCCTTTGCCCCTCTTCCGGCACCACAACTTTCCTGAAAGCGCTATAGCATCAAATTGCTCCCATAACGATTGATTCTGTGTTTTCTTTCGCGAAAATTCTGGTTCGCAGAGGACGCTGGAGTTGTCGACCTGTAAGTCATCGGTTGACTCAGGCTGGTGCGAGGAGTCTGCTGGAGAACTTTGACGTTGGGTCAGTTGGCTTGTCGAGTCGTCCGCAGTAAGAAGCTCGACGCTCCTGGGCGCTGAATAACGATATTTTTTGACCATCCGGTCTTCTGGCAGTGCTTCTTCGTCGCTTCCATCATTAAGAAGGTGATAATTGATCCTTTCAGTACGTTGGCGGTGCTTGCGAGGAGATACAGAGATATCATTCATATTGCCGAGTGAAAATTGCGACGACGACTATTTTGTCCTCAACGACGAGATATAACTTTTGGTTTTCGACAAATCGTTGCAAAGGCGTGTGTAGACGCGTGTCCAAGCGTAAGCAAGACAACGCGACAATCGGTGTCGTTCACTTTACCCTAACCTCGTTATGTAAGCTGCGTCTCGGCAAAACTACGAATAATTACGAATCGAATACGAATAAGACCGCCCTCGAGTGTCAAGGAGAAGGTACGACAAAGGCAGCGACACTAGGTCGTACTCAGTAAGGACGCAGTAGAGTTCAAAGCCGTGCCTGTTAGTCCCGAACGTGGCGTCAATAAAGACCTCAGTCATTGGCGCGGTTGAATTGCTGGCCGTCAAACAAGGTGTAACCAAGGCCAATGAGATCCCAGGCTCTTGAAGTCCACCAAGTAGTTCATAGCCATCTTGCTCGGCCACTAAGAGTTGAGCGGATTTAAAATCATCAACGTCCCTATGCCATTCGCCTTCTGTCAGGGAAATCCAGAAGTTGTACACTTGTTTTCTGGTGATGACATGAGCCTCAGGCTTCTCGAAATCCGACACATTGGTCATTTGGATCATGTTTCGATAGATCTGGCGCGGCGAGAGGTACTTATGGGACCGAATGTAATTTCGAACTTCATCTGTCATATGAAACTTCCTTGATTCAGTATGACCAATGTGCTCGTACATTACTGTTGCGGACGCGTTACCTTGCTACGGCACTTGAGACAGCTCCGAAAAGCTTGACCATCTACGCCCGCAAACACGTTTGCTAGCTCCTGAAGAGTATCACAGCGAATCTGGCGACGACAGGACGGGCATTTTCGGCAGGGTTGGGAGTCCTTAAAGATTACTTCAACCTGGTCCATAATGCAAAAGAACGGATGAAATTAAATTGCTAAAGCTATTAAATTAAAGGGACAAAATTGAAGGAGGGAACGGTTGTTACTGAATAGAGTGGCGAGAGTGCGGAAACAAACAGTGCGTCCGAGGATAAACAAACATAAACAACATAAACAAACAAAAGGGCAAGGGCTACAAGCGCGACTAATTAAGGTTAACGCTAGAGTCTAAAAGGAATAGTCCACCAACAGAGTTCAGTTTCTGTCATCTGGTACGTTCTCGAAGTACCGGTACAAATTAAGCTCAAGGGTTAGGGAACAAGTCGGGACATTTGGGGGGAAATAGTCAAGGATAGAGGTTCCGTCGAAGTCACATGTCATTTAATGATCACAGTCCTGAATTGCGCCTGTAGTGGGGCGGCTGGCCAAATTTGGATCTGCTCCTAGTCTTCTGTGCACCTTTCAACGCTCGCTTGTGTTTGTCGCGATAGGCTTCTCTGAAGAAACCGGGCACTCATAATAATCCTTTGACATTTGTTATTATCGCCGGCACATTAAGCTAGTTACATATTAAACCCGCTGGACAATGCCAATTTCAAAAGTGAACTCAACTGCGTCCACTGTACCGCCTGCTCAGCAGTTAAAATGTTACAAATAGGACCGGGGCTTGGCTTGGCTGTCGCTTTCGTGAATAATTACCCTAACCCGAATCGCTCTTGACTTTGTACAGATGCCCTACACGTGCAGCTAGGGTTGAGATGGACATTCAGCCGAGCAATGGCCTGTGACTGCTTTTTGATGCGAGGCAACCTTACAGTATGAATTGGCTGTGACCTTCAATCCTGAATTTACTACAACTACTTAACACATTACACCAATTGCGGAATTACCAAACGAGACGAACTTGAATCGTATCGCTTGGGAGACGGTTCTTAAATATATCTATAGTCTCAGATCATTTCTATAAGTCAGTATGAGCAAAATCACCGTCGCCGGAGTCCGTGGTAGTGTTAGTGAGCTCTTGGACTACTCTGAGAACACCAAGAAGAGAAACTTCTTGGAGACTGTGGAGCTTCAGGTCGGTCTCAAAAACTACGACACTCAGAGGTAAATCACCATGGATAGAGAGGAATATTTGTGCCGCGATCTAATAGTCTGTTCAGGGATAAGCGTTTCTCTGGTACCGTTAAGTTACCCCAGGTTCCGCGTCCTAATATGACCATCTGTGTATTTGGGGATGCACATGATGTCGACCGTGCCAAGCACATTGGCATCGATGCAATGAGCGTTGACGACTTGAAGAAGTTGAACAAGAACAAGAAGTTGATCAAGAAGGTATATACGTGGCGCTTGCGGTGTACGCGAACTCACTACTAACAGATCTTTGTTTAGCTCGCTAAGAAGTACAACGCTTTCATTGCTTCTGAAGTGCTTATCAAGCAGGTTCCCCGTCTCTTGGGACCTCAACTCTCCAAGGGTAGGTCACTATCGCAGTTGCATAATGAGAGAGCAATGACTAAATTTTTATAGCTGGTAAATTCCCTACTCCCGTTTCACACGCCGATGACTTGTACGGGAAGATCACAGAGGTGCGATCGACAATTAAATTTCAGCTCAAGAGTATGCCCGCGTATCCTGTTATTTCGGTTTTAGTCATTTACTAATATTGATACAGAGGTTCTTTGTTTGGCAGTTGCTGTCGGAAATGTGGGTATGGATGAGGATCAATTGGTTACTCAGATTATGATCGCCTCCAATTTCTTGGTTTCTTTATTGAAGAAGCACTGGCAGAACGTTGGTTCACTTGTCATTAAGAGCACCATGGGTCCTTCCTTCCGTATCTACTAAGCACGAGATATGTATATTAGATCATGGATGAGTATGTTGGATTTTAGGTAATAAAATGTGTACTCTTAATTCTGTCTGTTGTTGTCCAAGCTATCGTAAGCTTATATACCTTTCTAGACCTTACATAGTTGTCCTAGGTTCTCCGTAATCCATAAGATGGCAAGTGAGATTATACAAGTCTCACCGGTGACCAAATTCACAATGGATCTAGATGTAGCGACGAATGGTTAGGGGTTGTTTAGTTTCGCAGTCTGGTCACGTGCCACTGAACTTTACGACCTTTATAATGGTGACCAAAGAGTGGGTGATCTTGACCACAGTGCCAGGACTGTCATCATGATGGAGTAAAGCTTTACCTCGATCCCGGTGAATATAATAGATGGATGCCCTCAAATGTCATTTTGTCGCGTCACGTTGGACAGAATGTTAATGTATTTAACACGTAAAGTCATATTCATTGAAAGTCTTCATGCGGCTAGCATTACACCGCGAGCCACAGGAATATCTGCAGCTGCCATTTGACGCCCGAACCTATCGTACGTAAAACGGCTCTGTTCGACGACAATCTTTATGTGCTAGTGCCTTTCTCTTCTCTCTCTTAATTGTATGAATTTCTCTGACAATATAAGGGCAAAAGTAACTAACCAAGCCTCATGCAGTCATGACTGACTTTGGCATAGAAAGAGAATCAAAAACGCGGACGGTTTCCTAACACTTAGCCATGATATGGTTACAAAATCAGAGTCAGGGAAGGCTGAGAGTAGCTGCTGATCAAGCACCAGGAACGACCGGATTTCTGGCAAACAGAAGACGCAATTGGTACGCCAAAACATAAGTAATGGATAAATGTTACTATGATGAAATTCGGCGCGCCATGGGAAACGCCCGTGGACTTCGGTGGGATTAGTCAACTGCGCGAAGGAAGTGGAGTATCCGACCGGGACAAAATCATGCCGTGAAATGCATAAGTCGAGAGCGCATTCATGACGGTGACTTCTTGGCCGCCGCCGGGGGTAGCGGTCGAGAGGAATTGGCCAACATATTTACCAGCGAGGGCTGCCTTTGCCCAGAGCATCGCAATCGGATAATCCGGCTTGGGAGCTGCGTACATCTTCTGGAGGACCTTCGTAGACAGAGTTTCGGGAATCTGGTAGATGGTCGCGAAGTCGCCGGCCTTGTCGATGCCGGCCTTCTCGGCCTCAGCCGTTTGGGCAATGTGGCCGTACGTGGAGTAGATAATGATCTTTTTTTCTGTTGCCAGCAAAAGGCACTACCAATGACCATAGAAGTAGAGCAGACATACAGCAACCTTGCGACATTAAGCAATTGACTGACTGCAACTTAGAGGGAAAGAATACCACTGCTATAGGAGAAGAAAGAAACGGAGATGACAAGAGGGCTATATATCGAGAGAGAATTTGCTAAAGAAGATCCACGAATCATTAAGTCAGCCATTCAGTAGTCGCCGTCAAAGCCTTGACTACGTCATTGGTAGTAATTGATCGAACCGGTAAGCGCGGCTTTGGATGCCGTTTTGTTGCCGTACTAGCACGCGTGTAATGGGTTGTTTGGGACACGATAAGCTTGACAAACGTGTTGTCAGTCGCCGAGTCATCAGGGCCAGGCCAGACAGAGCTCGGCGGTTCTGTATGCGGCTCAGCGGCTCTAAGCCGCACCCCAGCACCCGAACATCCGCCATTACCAGGCAACCACGAGCTCCTTGCGGGGTAGCCAATGAACTCGAGGCAACATGCTGCGTGCTTACTGCATAGTTGCTGAGACTATACGCTTTCGTCCACCAGTTCGTGATAGCGATCCACATCTGCACTATCCAACAAAGAGTACATAATATCTACAGAATGGCCTCAACAGCTGTCTAGCCGTCGTTGACTGCCACTGATGGTTCGTCTCAGTCATGACGACCATTAAAATAAACGATTTCCGCTAGCCCTGTTCCTTGTTTGCCAAATGCAAACTTATGGGGTGGCATGCCACTCCAGAAACTAAGACGCGCCTTCCATAGATTCCTCATCAGTTAATAGTAGCTATCATGGCCAAGCACATTTCGGCTGCCTGGTTTGGCATTTCGCAGCTCTCAAGCAAAACAATCAAGTCAACGTGCTTGCTTCGTGCTTGCTTCTCTAGCAATCATCAAGCACAAAGGTTGACGAAAATTTGTTGAAATTCCTAAAGGTTCTCACAAAGAATTCTAGCACGGCAAGACTCGCACTTTCGACAGTACTTTTGAGTCCTTTACTGTTAGCGCAATCGTTCAATTCGGAGGTGAGTAAAATGGGGATTAGCAAGGACACAATTGTACACTTGACGAAAATGTATTACCTGTGCTGCACCAACGAACGTGATTAAATTTGGGATATATTCAAGGGCAACTTCAACACACGGCTGCGACTTTGGGTGTAGTTCCGGGGAAACCGGGGTAATGTAAGGGCGTTGCATCGATAATTCCAATAGCGTTAGGTTAGTACTCGGTACTAGGCTAGAAATAGATATTGCTAGGAAGAAGCGAACCGCCCATTGCTCATCACAAAAATACTACATGAAGCTATTCGCGCCAACATCAACCACCACGTCCTTAAATTAGAATAACTAGAGCTGAAATATATAGCTATTTACTAGGACATTTCCTTATAGTATGGCTAAGCTCACCACAGCCGCTGCAGCGACGTGGAGTGCGATGCGCGCCAACCCAATTCGCCTCAGGCTGTTCATCAGAATGCTCATTAAGTTGATCATTTACCTCCTGAAAACGGTCACGAGCCTCCACTACAGTCAGAACTTGATCAGCGGCTAGTTAAGCACGTTTCCTAGCTTTCTTCTTAATCTGGCGTCTCCTCAATTTATGTTCCAGTAGGAGGCTTCTTTCCATAGCGTGATGGCAACACTTCCACGATCTGATTGATATGCTTACGGATGGGGCTACTCGAGATATCTGGTAGCTGACGTCTCCTACTGAGGCTCGTATGCACCTCTGGGCCTTCCGGTCAAGTTGGCTAGCTGTCCGCGGTGTTGGTTGGCTCGATTTCTCCTGGCTACTGCCCTCAGTAACTGGGGATGGTGTACGTAGTTGATAAGTGATTTTCTCAAGTACCCGATCAGATCAAAAGGGACCAGTCCAGTTCCTGCGAATCCGGCACGTATATTCTGTACATTCAACGCGGTGGCTCGTACAGCAGGGTAGACGTGTAGGAAGTCTTCCTTATCGATATGGTTTCTCCCGGACCGCATCATCCCCTCAAGAGCCTCATATTCTCTTTTCAGGGTCCAAAACAACCTACGTCCAACGGCTGGAGTCAGTGAGACGAATGGGCCGGCATACAGATCTATTGTAAGACGATGACGAGGAAGGGGGGCAGAGCCATATTTATAACCAGACGAGAAGCACATAAGCTGGGAGAGTGGGCGACGCGCGCAACAGCATCCGATCTGTGTAACGCCAGAGTCTTGGCAAGACAGTCATGAGTCATCGCTCCGAATGCGAAATATTAATTAATTGCATTCTGTATTATTACAGGAAGAACGCGACGCGTGTTTGCATCGCGTTCGAGCGTGTTAGACTTGCCGCACTCGAGATGCGCGCGGGGCAGGCAATTTCGAATAAAGGCACGATAAGGTGGCGTTCGGTGGATGAACGATATGGTGCGGGACAGCAAGAACGGACCACTTTTTTTACTCCACTTCCAGGACCATCACAACACACCACCCCATCGATATCCTCTTAAAAAAATCAGTCGATAGATTTACTAATAAAATAATAATTTTGCAATTTTCTGGTTAAATGAAAATGAAAAGCTGCCGAGCGATACTTGATTATGTGAGGTCACTTTTACTACGAGACCTTTCACGTGATGCGCAAATATATTTTTAATTACGCCGTTATGCCATAATGCACGCGAAGTTTAAGTTAGTCTTTTGAGATCTCGTATAAATCACATCGAAGACTCCCGGAGTCATTGGAACTAGAGTGAGTTTGTACGTTAGCTTCAGTTTGATAATAGGTTTTGTCATTATCTAGAGTCTATTCCCGATGACATTCGAAAGTATCAAGAGCCATTGTATGCTTTCTAGATGGTTTTATAAGCAATGCATTATGCATTTACGCAAGGGTTAGGTCTAATCTAATTGGCATACTCGACCACAGTACCCGGTTGTCTTGCTTTCCCTCACCATCGAAATCTGATACCACCACTAAATTGTCAGGGCAAGGGTGTTACAAGTTCGTGGTAGAAGCGGTTTGACGCCACGTGACAAGCAGTAAGTGACCTCAACCTCGGCAAATACTCATATTTATATTATCAGATATAGATATATTGACACGCTCGCTTCTGCATTAAACTTATTTCCGTAGCATTATTGCACGGTGATTTCCTATTAGGCATTCGTTAACTAAGCTGAACAGCTGAATCGTTAGCGTCTTCTTGCATTGATAGTCGTATTGGCCCCATTGGAATGACTCCAACTGTCCCGAAAGTATTGTCGCGGCTCTGGACGACGAGTTATCCATCTACACGAGTAGGACAGCTTGATGGTGCATTACTAGATGACGAATTATTTGATGTTCTGAAGTCTGAATTTTGGGAATGTTCAAAATTCGTCCAGGTCAGTTCGAATGGATATTTTCAAGCTCCATCCGAATCACTGACATTTTCGTTGCATCTAGTCTCAAATCAAGGAGCACTACACAACCGAATTGCAACTTTTGCTCAAAGCCCTATTATGGAAATTTACAGTTTGGGATAACTCAGCAACGTATGGTGGACTCTTACAGAACCTCAGAATTGTTGATTCTAGAATATTGAGCAAGGGCGTTTTACGAAGTCCTTCTCGGCGGAAAAAGCTAGCCATTGGGCTGTTCACCGTTTTTGGGGATTATATATGGCAGAAGTTGCTTGGTTATATGGCAGAAAGAGCCTGGGACGAAAATGTACGTCGGTATTGCCAATTTCTCGTTTTAGACAGCGCTAACGATATTCGCCCCCTAGCCGACACTATGGAAGCATCGGCTATACGCACTTTGTCAGAGACTTGACTCTCTGTATTCGATTCTGGACCTGCTAAACTTTGTCTCATTTTTATTTGATGGGAAATACCCAACCGTATTTTATAGATTATGCCGGTTGCGCATGGTTTCATCTTCGCGTTCCCTGTCTAGAGAAGTTAATTTTGAGTTTTTGAATCGACAGCTAGTATGGAGCGAATTTACGAATTTTTTGCTGTTTGTGCTACCTCTCATTCATCTTCCAAGGCTGAAGAAGAAGCTCAACAAGGTGATTACGAGTGCTTCGTCGACAACTGACACACCTGTAGGGCAGTTGTCGTTCTTACCAGAACGAACATGCGCGATCTGCTATCACCAAGACTCCAAGATTGGGGCTGTGTCATCCTCGACCGCTGATCCTGCATCCGTCGGAGTGGGGAATAATGACATCGCAAATCCTTACGTGGCTGTTGAATGTGGGCATATTTATTGTTATGTGTGTCTCGTAACTCAGATTGAGGAACAAGAAGGCGAAGGTTGGCTTTGTCTTCGATGTGGTGGACTAATCAAAAAGGCCAGGCCATGGATAGATATTGAGGGGTCAATTGCAGACTCATTAAGAGAGGGCGAAGTCGCAGAGGCCGAAGAAGTAGACACTCACGCTATAGCCCGATACAGTTCTGACGAGGAGCCATCTGAAGATGACAATTCCGGGAGCGAGAATAGCCAGGACTGGAGTAAGATAAAGTTTGATGCAGTGGATTCAAGCTAGTCCCAGGTTACTCATGTGTTATAAATGAATATGAAGCATCATACAGGAACTCGGTAGTCCAACGATCACTATGTTTATACCTAGATACGGGTTACTACTTCCGTGCGATGAAACCCTAAACCAATCTTGGCAAGGTCATTGGCACTTGCCCGGAAATAATTAAGCTTTATACTCCCCCGCAATTTCGTGAGGCACGAAGCATGTGCACCAAAGCTGTCCGATTTGGTGAGATCCATTCTTCCACCTGGCCCTTTTCATACAAAGAAATCTTCTAATTACTGCAAGGCTGCCCGTCTTACATTCTATACTGAACGCCTACCGCTATTGTGGTTATGCCTGCAGCTAGTTCCACAAGTGGTTTCTTTCAAGAAAGTCCACGGCTTCAAAATCAGTTTCTATTTGATCGGTCACTCCAACGAGTTCTAAAGTGTACGTCCACGATTAATATTGGATGCTGCGTTTTGTCTTCTTCTGACAGGTGATACTCAGATTATGCTCCGAAAAAAGTAGTCTGGTCCGTCGTACCGGAACTTCAACGATTTGGTGCCTATGTTGTGTCAGAGGAGATCTTATCCTGGGTAGCTGACGCAGAAAGAAACCCGCCAACTGTGGATCAATTTGATACATTTGGAAAAATCAGGAATCAGCTAAACACCAGCGAGGGATGGAGAATGATGAAGAATATTGCGGCCACGGAAGGGTTGGTGTGCGTAAGGAATTGTATTGCCTGCGCTGACTTATTTCTAAATAGGATCATTGCCTTAGCATATGAGAGAAAGTACAGTGAATATAGCAGAGTAGTGCAGTTTGCAAAGTAGGTAGTGATGAATTATGGAGACTGAGCTCTATATTGGGGACCGTTCTAAGCGAAAATCAGGTACTACCTGTTTGCGCCTTCTTCAGCAGTGTTTACGTGTTCACTCGCAATGACAGATGGATGCGCACGGGTGATAGAACTGTATTCACCTACTAATAAGGTGTATGATCATCTCATATCTCGTGACCCTAGGCTGTTTTGGACGTCTGGCCAATGGATGACCGAACGAACTGGAGGTTCGGACGTCTCAGGAACGGAGACCTTTGCTACGAAAACCTCCAAGGACCCGTCTGGAAAGCAAAAATACATTATCAGAGGATTCAAGTGGTTTTCTAGTGCAACAGATTCAGAGGTCACAGTGTTACTTGCAAGAGAACGTGAAGGGGAGAAACTGAGTTGCTATTTGGGCTATGTGAAGGATGGTGGTGCTCGTATCATTCGTTTGAAGAACAAACTTGGCACTAAAGCGGTACCCACGGCTGAGCTTGAGCTGAATGGATTGAACGCCGAACTGGTATTCTCCTGCACATTAGTCAGTCGTTGGAATCTGCTCTAACAAATGTAGATTGGTTCTCCGCAAAAGGGAATTTCCGTTATCGCGACCGTGTTGAATATCACCCGAATTCACAACAGTGTCAGTGCCGTCTCATTTCTCAGAAGGGCAGTAGAAATTGCAAAGGTCAGAAACCGTCAGGTCGGTCTTTCGAGAATTTCGTTTCTAACTGTTCAATAGGCCTTCTCCATGGTTCGCAAGGTTTTTGGTAAACCGTTGTATCAAGTCCCAGCGCATGTGAGAACACTTGCGGACCTGGAGGTACAGCTCCGAGCCATGACGCACCTTACGTTCTACTGTGTTTCTCTGCTGGGCAAGATCGAATGCAATGTCGCGAGCAAGCAACAAATTCTTACGCTGAGAATTCTCACATCAGTGAGTCCATATGGTAGCTGCGATATTACAGTATGGAAAACTAATAGCTCCGGCAGATCGTCAAAGCCATCACCGCAAAAATAAGTTTGGCGGGTATATCAGAATGTATGGAAGGCCTGGGCGGTGTAGGATATCTTGAAAATGAGCCTGAACTCAATATCGCGCGCATCGAGAGAGATGCACAGGTTCTTTGCATCTGGGAAGGTGAGGAATTTACAGTATTCTCCGTCCTATTGAGCGCATGTGGCTAATTCCAGGATGTAGGAACTACAAACGTTTTGGTATAATCGCCAGTTATAAAACAAAGAGCTTTATGTTAACCTTGTTGATTAGAGTGATGACTTTATCCGTGCTGTCAAGAATCATGCCGATTCTCTAGCTGTAATCTCACAATATTTCGCCGACACCATCGGTGGCATTAAGAGCAAAGGCGTCCTAGCAGAGATGTCCGAGGAAATTTTCACTTCATTTGAGGAATGGAGAGATTATATTGCGAACATAGAACTGGACACCTTGCGGCCCAATGCTAGAAAAGTCGGACTGTTCCTTGGAGAATTGATCGCAAGCGCCTTGCTCGTCGCTGACGCCGCAACTGACAACGACACTGTGGCCGTTGAAATTGCTAGGCGGTACCTTGCGAATGTCAAGGGTAGAGACACGTTTAGCAGTCTTACAGCGTGTCAGCTCTGCGAAACTAAGATTGCTGAGTTAGGTGTGTCATATTCTAATGGATATTGCTTACGACATTTTAACTGATTCTTAAAGATATCTTGATCGTCTACGGATCTAAGATTGCGAGTGGTATATTGACGCCGAGATTGTGATTTATAATGGTCAACTGCATATATTAAACGATAATTTGAATTTTGGATCTGCATAGCATTTTAGCTCATTTATGTAACTAGAAAATCACTAAATTTCATATGTAATATGATATGATATGATCAGTCACCGCCGGCGCAGTTGAGTGAAACTCTAATTGCGCTGGCTTATCGTAGAACTGTGACAGGTGTCGTGGGTATGGACCCGATCGAGGAAAGCTCCTCAGCTCGGGGTTGGGATCCATTTCCAGCGGAATCTTTGACTTTTCTAACCGGAAGCATCTAATCGGGCACTATATCTTATTTGAGATCAGATGTTTGCATATTTGAAGTACAAGGAAACTATGTAAGTGCGGATATGCGGACTGTCCTAGGTTAAGTGCACTTGCACGTGCACCTCTTCCACTATACACTATTGAATGTGCTAGTCACCAGAGGAGCTGTCATTTTCTGAGAACTAATATGATTACATGTTAATGTAGTGCTGCTAAGCAAAAGGAGCGTGCAGACCGCATTGCGGAGCTCATGCCCGTCTACGGCACTCCTTTGACCGCCGAAGAAGTCAAAATCTTCCGGACCTCGGTGCCTGAGCTGGTTGCTGAGGTGCACAAGGGCCTCGTTAAGCCAATTGATGTTCTACACGCGTATGGAAAGCGTGCGCTGAAAGCGCAGGAAAATACAAATTGCTTGACTGAGATTCTGTTCAAGGATGCAGAGAAGCAAGCAGAGGTCTGCAACAATCATGGTATATAACTGTCTAGCGCGGAAGCGAGAAAAGTGCTCTAAGTGTTCTATTAGGATCACTTGCTGGCCTTCCGATCTCGTTCAAGGATACTGTTTCAATTAAGGGCTATGACTGTACTCTGGGTATTGCAATGCACGCGTTCAAGCCTCTGGAGAACGATGCACCGCTAGTGAGGCTGCTCAAGGATGCCGGTCCGTCAGTGCTTTGCTAGTTTAGCTACGACTAAATCATTCTGACAAGTAATAGGTGCTCTTCCCTACTGCAAGACAAACATTCCGATGACTCTACTGTCATATGAATCGTATAACAATATCTGGGGACGAACGGAGAACCCGCACGTAAAGGGTTACACTCCTGGTGGTTCTAGTGGTGGTGAAGCGGCGCTCCTTGCGTACGGTGGGGGCCGTGTCGGCTTGGCAACCGACGTTGCCGGCTCTGTCCGGGTTCCTTCCCATTTCTCTGGATGCTACACTGTAAGATCGTCTTTTGGTCGCATTCCACGTGCTGGAAATTGCACGCCGACTCGTGGGCAGGATGGTATAACTGTATGTAGCCACACTCTAATTCAATTGTGATTGTTCTGGTACTAACATTGGCTTAGTCGATGTAAGAGCGTTGGGAGCTAAATGGCTAGTGTCTCAAAATGCTAACGTAAACAAGCTATTCTCCGATGACGCGCTCCTTTGATGATCTCGAGTACGTTTTCAAGGCAATCATTGACATGAAGCCATGGGAATACGACTACACTGTACACCCTATTCCGTGGCGTGAAATTACTCTGCCCAAGAAGCTGAAGATTGGAGTCATGTACTCTGACGGTGTCGTCGATCCGTCCCCAGCTTGTACTCGTGCGCTCAAGCAGACTGTCGACGCGCTCACCAAGCAGGGCCATGAGATTGTTACGTTCACGCCACCATCCCCAGTTGATGCGCTCCGTATTTCCACGCAACTGATTCTCGCTGACGCCGGCCGTGTCGCCACGTCTCAGATTGCCTGGTGCGAGCCGTTTGACAAAGGTGTCACCAAATTCCTTCGTATTGCCCGTCTTCCCCGATTTATCAAGAAGATTTGGGCCTGGTGGTACCTGCGAGTCAAGGGTGACGCCGTGATTGCCTCTCTTCTGAATAACTGGAACGAGAAGACCATGCCAGAGCATATGGATCTGGTTTATGAACGCGAGGGCTATCGAGCTCAGTACTTCAAAGCGTGGAAGGAGAGTGGGATTGACTTCCTTGTTACTGTGCCGAACGCGACACCGGCGTTGCCTCACAACGGTATGTTTGAGTCGTTTGCGTCAATTGGGTACGCAGTTATGTTCAACTTGGTCGATTATTCGTCTGGTGTTATTCCTGTTACGCACGTCGACAAGGAGTTGGATGCTCTCCCAGCCGATTTCAATTTGAAGAAACTTAACTATGTTGCTAAAGGCGCCTATCGTAACTACAATGCCGAGAAGATGCACGGGTTGCCTGTTGGAGTACAGATTGTTGGGCAGAGGCTCGAGGAAGAGAAAGTTTTGAAAATGATGGCGTTGACTGTTAGTGCACTGAAGGACATTGGCGTCGAGTACGAGCTACTGAACGAGATTTGAGTGCTGCAGCGAGACTTTTAACCCCGAAAAATGTGTATGCGAATGACCCGTTTATCAGTTAGCTGATGGTGAATCTCTATTAAGGTATTATCGAGACAAGACTATATTTTACAAATGCCATAATATGCATTATAATTCACAATCGAAATATACGAACAATCCAAGCATCAATACTCCGAGTTCCCAAAAGATGCAATCCCGACAAACTTCGTAACCAGGCACTACTCGACCAAGACCACGGAGTATTACAGAGAATCCACGACCTGAATGTCCAGGCAAGAAGTGTAAAACTCAACTGGTGCATTTTGTTCGCACGGAGGTATTTTTGGGAAATGCCACGCCCAGATGAGATTATACGTCCCTGGCTCGATGTCCTTGGGCAAGTAGAACGCACTAACGCATGGCTGCGCTTTCCTTCCGTACCTGTTATCGTTCCCCACAGCACATTTTCCGTCGTCAAAGGAGAAAGGGCCAGCAAGTAAATTGTCGACGTTTAACATATCTGCCACGGTAGTTAATTGCGTGCCATTAGTGGAGCCCCAAAGCCAGGAGTAGTAACCTGGGTGAGGCTGCATGTCGGGCGGGAGTTGATCGACCGTGACGTGACCGTTTTCATCGTAGAGAGCTGTGATGTTGTCGCCCGGTCGGGCGGTGAGCATCGGGTACATCGATGAGTACGTCATTGATTGCTGGCTTGTCATACACAGAGGGGTAGTGGAGGTCGGGTCCATGAGGTGGTAAGTTTCATCGGCATCAATGTGGCCCTCTTGATATCGTTAGAAGCAATTAACAAGTTTGTAAAATCAACATACGATAATTACGGATGTAGCCTACAGAGGTTACAGTCCCGTTGGGATCAGTGGCATACAATACGTCAATCTAATGATGAATTCAGCAATGTACTGAAGTTCAGGCCTCAGATGACTCACCCATGAATGAGCTGTCGTACTCTGAATCCACCCCAATGGTAAAAGCAGTGTAAATATTCTCCGCAACATGGTGGCTGACAATGCACGCGAGTGTCGTAGGATATCGCGAGAGAGCTAATAAGACCGTTGACCTGAAGCCATGCCAGCGACACCGACGTCGGGAATCGGACGCTTTATCATAGCGTCGATATATGAGATGACACATGGGAATTGGCAATTGTCAGACAGGATCGCACGGAAAACCGGAGATTCCAAAACATGATACTGTCTTCTGCTGGCAACCGAAATGGCGGTTCGTCTTGCGCCAAGCTAAGGGGGGACATGCTGTACCTGCGTCTCGGAGTTGATGACCGCACATAAGCAAATGTCGCGCACAGACAAGGATGTTCAGGGTCCAGGGAGCGAGACACAATGCAGCATTGAGATAGCCGCACAGAAAACGCGTTGTCTCAACACGCGCCTCACGCGACTTGATTGCCCCATCTCGTCGACTCCGTGGACAGCCCCTAACTTCTCCCTAGCATTTTGTGACGATTTGTCTCAAAGACCCTCGCTTTCATCACGCGGATACGAATGGGACAAAAATAAATCTTCTCTAAATTATTAACCCACATAAATAGTTATCCAAAAACTAAAATTTAACTTATAGCAACTCATCAACGGGAATCCAAACAACCGGAAGTACTCTTTAAAGTCATATCGCATCATATCAAAATCATAAAGAAGTAAACATATATCTCTCCAATTCGTTATGAATGTTTTCACTAATCAGAAAATGATGGTGTTGGAATAA
Source organism: Lipomyces doorenjongii (assembly GCF_038497915.1). Lineage (NCBI taxonomy): Eukaryota > Fungi > Ascomycota > Lipomycetes > Lipomycetales > Lipomycetaceae > Lipomyces > Lipomyces doorenjongii. The sequence continues at coordinate 118,382 of NW_027118084.1, forward strand.
TTTCTTTTAATTTTGCCGCCTTGACCAAGTCAATGACGCATCCAACTAGACTAGCCACAGATGCATCTAACACTGACAACGGCGAGAGGTTGCAGGACATGACATGATTCTTTGCCACCACAACAAGATTGTTCGACGCGATCGACACCCTTGCACGCAGCTTTGTGGCAGTACTAGGAGCGCCCGGTTGTTCGAATGCGTCTGCCTCTGCGAGAATGTTCTTGGTGTTGATCACAACAGACCGAATCATTTCGAAAAAGTAAGACTGCCCACCGGCTTCGTTTGCGTCTGGAGATGCTCTCACTAGCGCATCTATCGATGCCTGGAACTTGGCAAAATAGACCAAGGAAATAACACCATCGTCTGAGACAAATGAATTTACAGGAACGTGCGAAGGTCGAGTGGCCAGTCCTTTACGATCTGGCATCAAGTGAGTATCGCCAATCTGACCAAGTGCCAGCTTACAGATGTCAGTCTCCGATAACTGTACCGATAGGACGTAACGTACCTTCTCACGAAGTTCATTATTTTCCGTTTGTAATTTTCTCACTTGCGACAACAGTCGCTCGGTACGGTCCCGATTCGCAGTCTCAAGCTCCGAGAGGGCCTTTATCTCGCCAACGAATTCCAGGGCTTCCGTGCGAACTTGCTCGGTCACCTGCACCATCGTTAAGACAATTTATAAAGTATAATGTAAAATGGCTTACTTCGTGCTGATCCTGCAGTTTAGTTTTCAAAACCTCATGAGCAGCGAGTAGATCATCGTAATTTTGTTTGAGTTCGTGATACTTGTCAATATCAACGACGCTGTTCTCATCCTCAGACCGCACCATCGACCGAATTCTCAATTTATCAAACTCAGCTTCAAGCACCTGAATCTCAGCATTCATCTTCTTATTCGCAGCCCGAGTCCTGAAAAGCTCCCCCTCTGTGCTCGAAGCCAATTCCGCAGCGGTCTGTTTCTCATTCTCCAGCGCCTCGGTTAAAAAACGGATCTGCTCTTCTTTCTGTACAAGAGTGGTCTTCAATTCTGAGATTTCGTTCTTTTGACTCGTTAATTCGACCTGCAGAGCAGCATGCTTGTCCTGCAACGACGCAAATTGCGTCGAGATTTCTGTAACATCTTTCTCCGAAAGTTGCCGGCTATGGACATGCAAGGATGTCGTAAACGTCGAAACCCGAGCGTGGTTCGGTCGATGCGCGGTTGCGGGTGCGGGTGCGGGTGCTGAAGATGGCTGACCTATATTTTGCATTTGCGACGCGTCTTGTGAGGGGCCTCGTTGGTGGAGAACTGGCTTCAATTGAACGGCATTGCCGTCTAACGGCGCCGAGCTTGTAGGTTGGTTCGAGCGCGTCGACAGCGATGTGGATCCGGCCAATTCGTCGTCCCCCGAGTCATCGCTGCGCTCGATCATTGAAGATTTCGTGGGCACGACAGTGCTTGTTTGGAACGTCTTTGGTACTGGTCGACCATAGACGCTGCTTCCGCCATTGCTCGATGTGGAATTACTTGAGCTATGACCGCTGCTATAATTGCCCGTTGTCGCCTGTCGTTGAGCCGGTGCAGTCACAGGTGACTGCACTTTCGGGACTGGTCCCGCTGGCTGGAGCATCTGCGGGTTCGCCTTCCTGGCTGCACCAGTCTCAGATTGCGGTTGAGATAATCGTCGGGCGACCTCGAAATACACATCAAGAACCAAATCTCTAAACCGAGATGACTGCAAAACGGCAAGATGTTCACGTGTCGTATTTCGTTTAGGATGGAGACCATCCTGAGGAACCAGTGCCTCTGGAACAGTTGGCGTCAAGCCCGCATCTTTGGCAGCTGCAATTGCTTGTCGACGTTGTAGCTCGTCGAAGACGTCCACAGAAAGTTCGATGAAAGGTGCGCGTGGCATCCGATGCAGGCGCTCACGGGACTTTGCTTGGCGCGGCGACGGCGGCACGAGCGACGAGTCCGGAGGCATATTGACGAATGCCTCGAACGCAACGTAGTGGGTGTACAGAATATACTCATTGGATGCTAGATCGTTCTTGTGAGAGGACATTGTGCACGAGAAACTAAGGAATGAGGACGGCAGATATATACACAATAGCGACGCGGGAAGAGAAGTCGAGACCAGACGCGCAGTGACGAACGTGGAAAGGAGAAGCCAAAGGGAGTGCGGCGCCGCGACAAGGCGGACCTGCGATGACGCGTTGGCTGCCAGTCTAAACCGACAAAGTGTGTAAACAAACCAAGGTACAGCTGCCCCTGCGCACGGTAGTGCATTTATGCTGTATCTGTTCTGATGCTTTCAATATATGCATGGACACGCGTAATTAAGCGAGAGGATTGGTTGTCTATAAGGTTATGCACTGTATGATACTAAGTAATAATGGCGTTCCTATCTAGGCTGAAGACAACCGCCGTTCCTGTACATATCGTTCGCACTAGCTCAAACAGTATTACATCTGGCGTCCAAGCTGTTTGACGACACGTGCGGTCAAATATTGAGGTTGACAGTCTGCCACAAGTGGACCAAAAATGCTTGCAATTTGCAGTAACAGCTTCTGAAGAAGCGACAGGAATACCGCAAGAAAAATATCTACACTAATAGATAGTCGGCGAGTATCAATCGTCCAAATTCTATATCGTGCGAATGTCGTAGTATCACTATACAGAGAAATATATTCGAACTATTGGCAATGATGCTAACAAATACATGGTGTATATCTACCGGTCTATTCCTGTACAAAACCTAGCAAATTCACAAACTACGACGTAAATGCCGTACCCGCAACCAATTTCCCATCAACCCAGACCTTGGTAACGTTCCGATCGTCACCATTAAATAGCCACTTGGCTACCAGATCCTCGTGCGTCTTCAGCTCCCACGGAAAGATATCAACCGGAGAGTTTTTGCAATCAAGCGTGATGAGCTGCGCATCCCACTTCTTTCCCGGCAAGAAGTTTCCGAGCTTGTCAGCCAAGCCGCACACTTCTGCACCGCCAACAGTCGCCAGGTAGAGGACTTCTTCGATGGACAACTTATGCGATTCGTCACCTTTCATAGAGAGATGCCTCGACACTAGCAATGCCTGGCGCGCAGTGTGAAGAATGCTGGGCGTGAAGCCGCCGGAGACATCGGTTCCAAGCCCGACTTTGACGCCGGCATCAAGCAGCCATTTAACTCGAGTCTCGCCAGAGGTGAGAGCGGAGTTACTGGCTGGACAGTGGGCGATACCACTGCCCCGTTTGGCAATCAGTGCTCGCTCATCGTCAGTGAGATGGACGGCGTGCGCGAGGATGGTCTTGTCATGGAGTAAGCCGCACTTATCGTAAACACCGGCGTAGGAATCCGCAAACGTGTGCATGCTCTTGACCAGCTCTACCTCGAGCATATTTTCAGAAATGTGAGTCTGAACGGGCAGATTGGTATCTGTCGAAAGCTTTCCAAGCCAGGACAGTAGTTCTTTGCTACAGGAAGCGGCAAATCTGGGAGTGAGAATAGGGCAGACAATGTCGTGGTCCGGATCAATCTTCGTTATGTGCTCAATGACCTCTAAGGTGGCCTTTTGGGCGTCTTCTAGATTCTTGTCACAGTAGTAGTCGGGCGAATTGGCATCCATGCAGCATCGACCAATGAAAGCTCGCTGGCCAGCCTTCAGAGCGAGATCGGCTAGCAGATTTGTACCTGCGGTGTGGACGGTAGCATAGTAGGCAGCAGTGGTCGTGCCGTTGCCGAGAGTGCGCGCGATGACACGGGAGTAGACATCGTCAGCGACTTTTAGGTCAGAGAAAGAAGACTCCAGCGGGAAAGTGTAGCTGTTCAGCCAGTCGAGTAGAGTCGTCTTGCCGAACAGACCGACGTTGGGATACTGTGATGCATGGATGTGCGTATCAAAGAAGCCAGGGAAGAAAAAAGAGGCAGACGTAGGATCGCTCGAGACCACCGAGTAAGAGCCGACCGGCCAAGAATGCTTCTCTGCGGAAGCTTCGGCGGAACACGCGTTTTGGTCGAGAAACTCAATTGTGCCGTCTTCGTCGACGCCGACTGCGGCGGACGGCAGAACTTGAATGTCAGCGAGGGCGAGGCAATGGACGAAGATACCGAAGTAGACGGTGCGCATGGCGATGAAGGAGTTCGTGGAGATAGTTGGAGAGAAGGAGAGTGAGGAAGACGATACTTTTATGGCCATAAAATACGCGTGAAGTTTGACGAGGACGAGATTGACTATCGCGCAGCTACGCGGGGTAACCCTAATTGTTCCACTGGCTCGTAGGCGATCTCCGATGCCATAGGCCCCACCAATACTACTGCGGATCCCGGCTACCGAATTGGCCCCAAATAGCCTGCGAAACCACCGCTATCCCATTGCGCCGTTTCCGACGTATAGTATACTGTATCTACTTGCCGCGGCGATAGCTTCCTGGTCGGAATACTGTAAATGTATAGCTACCGCCGGCGTTATCATGAACGTGGATCTCCCCGGATACGATTGTGGGTTAGGGCATTACTCGCCACGGCAAAATATGAACAGCTACGACTTTTATCATATGACTAACTATTCCAAGAGTCGATAATACCCTCCGGTCAGCGTGGGCGATCTGGTTACGCCTGACGGAGCTTCTCGGCAAACGAAGACAAGAAACATATATTATGATGCCAAACTTATTGTGAGAGGCTTGCTCGGTCTATAATAATAATAATTTCATGTATGTCCCAAGTAAAACGTCTGGGCTTTAGACGTGCAGGAAAACTCTCTTCTTCCATATCAACCACTGTAGTTAGACACAGGGTGCTACCCCTGAAAAATTTCGAATTCCCAACCGCCAACCGCGATGGACAACTCTTTAACGGGCGCCAAAATTTCAAGTTTACAACTGCCGTCATCATCGATCTGCCCTGTATGCACTAATCCCGGCACGCGCAATCAAGATGGCCGGTGGAAAGTCAATAAATCTCAACTCCTCAAAACCACAAGCAAAAGCGGCTCCAAATTCATACCGCGCGAACGGCACTACAACAGCTTCCGCCAATCAGTCCACTGTCAAACAAGAGCCGACTACCGGGTATATAGTACGCCCAACAGTTCCAACGCCTTGTCTTAAATTATTTGCTCATCCTTCAGTTCTGCAAGCACATTACCTAAATCAAGGCGATTTAGTCCGAGTGTGGAAAGATCCAGGGAATACGTCGTCCGCATCTACGGGCACCGGCGGGCCTGGAGCTGTCGGCCAGATTTTCGGCGATGAAAATGTGGGTGGCGAAGTTAATGTTTTACAGCTCTCGATGGGCATCAGGGGTCTTTTAAACGTCCTTCTCGGTGACCGAGTACGACTGGAAAAGTACAAAGGAGTAGTTGGAGAGGTTGAGGAGGTTAGCCTTGATGGGGTTGATCACGGCCCTTCTACGGAGAGTGTAGGCGTCGATCCGGAGGACGTGCGAACTGTCCTTAGTACGTACTATCTCATACAATCTTTTACACTCCGAATCCTTGCTAATGCTGCACAGAGGAAATTAAGTTTGTCTCCCGGAATCAGACAATTTCGACGCCCAACTGGCGAGTAAGAATCCAAGATATTTCGACATCAACTCTACACACTTCCACGCCACTAATATACCGCATCTCACCGTCCACAGAAATTCAGATAAGCCGATCAACGCCGTCGTCACCTGATACTTCATTCAGCTCCCCATTCGTGACTGGTACGACAGCCAGCTATACTCTACTCGGTGGACTTGACCACGAGATAGCACTAGTCCGAAAGACAATCGAACTACCTCTACTCCGTCCTGAAATCTTCTCTCGATTTAACGTCCCGCCACCTCGAGGACTACTATTACATGGTCCATCCGGTACAGGCAAGACGTCTCTCCTACGCGCCATCGCCCATGAGACTTGCGCAGCACATATTCTCAGTATTTCCGCGAGCAGCGTCCTCGGCAGGTATTTGGGCGACACGGAAGCTGCACTACGCAAAGTATTTGAGGAAGCCAAAATGTTTTCTCCCAGCGTAATACTTATCGACGAGCTAGATGCGCTGGCGCCTCGACGTGACGGCGATGCGAGTGGAGAGACAGAGACAAGGATAGTGGCTACGTTGCTCACCTTGTTTGACTCCCTTGCCGCCAATACTTCAGCAGACAACAACGATGAGAATGCAAGTGACAAGCAAGCGAGAGTTATCGTCGTCGCTGCCACAAACCGAATCGCGAGCGTTGATCCTGCGTTACGGCGGCCAGGTAGATTCGATCGCGAGATCGAGCTGCGGATACCTGATGTCCGTGCTCGCACAGACATTCTCACTCTCCAACTACAGAAAACACCCCATTCGCTTTCCGATGCACAGATAGCTAATATCGCGTCGAAGACTCATGGATTTGTGGGCGCAGATATTGCAGCCCTGACAAGAGAAGCTGTGATGTGCGCGGTCGCACGCGGCGATGAATCAAGTATGCCGGTCGAAGAGATGCTGGTCACCAGTGACGATTTTGACACCGCAATGCTCACTGTCCGCGCGTCAGCGATGCGAGAAATCTTCCTCGAAACTCCTAAGGTCTACTGGGCCGATATCGGTGGCCAAGAGGAAGTTAAGCAGAAGTTGAAAGAAGCAGTGGAATGGCCTCTTACTCATCCACAATCGTTCTCTCGACTCGGCATAACTCCCCCACGCGGAATATTGCTCTACGGTCCGCCGGGCTGCTCGAAGACCTTAACCGCCAAAGCCCTTGCAACCGAAGCAGGCCTCAATTTTCTCGCCGTCAAAGGCCCGGAAATTTTCAACAAGTACGTCGGTGAATCGGAGAAGTCGATTAGGGAGATCTTCCGAAAGGCACGGAATGCCAGTCCCAGTATCATATTTTTCGACGAAATCGACGCACTCTCTGCCGCCCGCGGACATGCTGAAACGGGAGGGGATCGAGTTTTGACGAGTTTGCTGAACGAGATGGATGGCATCGAGAGCATGGGAAATGTTATTGTGCTCGCAGCTACAAACAGGCCTGAGATTATTGATTCTGCATTGTTGAGACCGGGGCGAATTGACAGGATGCTCTACGTTGGACCGCCGGACTTGGAAGCTAGAAAGAAGATTTTGGAGGTTAGATTTAAGAGCATGAGTATTGGTTTAGACGTTGATATTATGACTCTGGCTATCCAAGTATGCCCTTGCTTTCGTCGATTTTGAAATACCGATTTTGCTGACGTTGGCTATATAGACTGACGGTTGTTCCGGCGCCGAGATCGTGGCCCTATGTCAAGAAGCGGGGTTGCAGGCCATGAACGAAGACATTGATAGTCCATGCATTTCTGGCTGCCATTTTAGCAAGGCGTTAAAATGTTTGAATAGGTCGATCACCCCTGAAATGGTGAAATTTTACGAGGAATTCAAGGCCGGTATTGCCAAGGTTTAGATCTTTGGATAATTTCGACGTGTATAATGAATATCTGGATGTACGATATATCCTCGCTCGCAACACTCCCAACGCATATTATTTATATCGGGAAAATCTATATACCCCATAGCACGATACCATATATTACAAAATAACCCGATCGTTCACCGAACGACTCATCAACTCCACAAACCGATCATCAAATGCCGGGTCCTGTTTAGCTGTCTCAAGGTTCAACAAAATTTTCTTAATACCCACGCCAATGTCCGCCGTCCGCGTCTGCTCGCTTAACGTGCTCAAAATGGCATGCACTCGTTCGCGGCCATGCCCTGAGCTGGTCTGACCATCACCGTAGATGTCTGCCTCAGTTAAAATATACTCTAGTTCTTGCAGTGTCGAAACATTCGGCACACCAATTTGCGCATCAAATGTGTCGAGGATATCCATCTGCTGCAGCACAGATCGCTCAGTTGTCGTAGCCAAAATCAAAAGTCTACGACCCTGCTTCAGTTAGCATTTTATCCTTCCATGTCGTCACTACTCAGTCTCACCTTAGGAGGCTGCTTCCGCATCAAGACCATCAACGTCTGCAGCACCGCGTTCGAGAATCGGGGACCGATAGGCACCCAGTCAACCAACCTCTCAATATTGTCGACAACGACAACGTTCAATGGACTCTTGTACGCGTCGTTGAATGTCTTGCTAATGGCAGCCACCTTGGCTGCTTCGTTATATCCAACCATCGATTCGGGCGAAATAAGCTTGATAAACGGGAATTCCGACTTCAATGCGATAGTTGCCGCGAGTGCAGTCTTGCCTGCACCGGACGGTCCGTGGAGAAGGACAGATACGAGCGGGGTGTGTTCACTGTTGCGTACTTGTTTCGTGAATAGACCGCCTTCCGCAAGGATACTATTAATATGAGGTGAATATTTGATGATCCCATTCTGAACACAGGTCGCAAGTTCTTCTTCGTTGACACCGAATGCTGGGCGGACTTCATCAAGCGCGTTCATGAAATCCTGTCGATTGACTTTAAGTTTGTCGATATCAGATGACACTCCAGCCACCGTTCCAACTTTGACGTGCCGGTTAAACGCGAACGAGGTAGCAGATTTCACTAAACCGTTCAATTCGGCGCCAGAGAAGTTCTTTGTAAGCGAAGCCAGCTCATCGAGATCGACATCAGACGCCATGACCTTATTGTCACGCATCTTGGTCGTGTGAATTTTGAGAATCTGTCTTCTACCATCCTCATCTGGAAGTGAGATCTCCATGTGGACCTCAAGACGGCCAGGTCGCAGCAGAGCCTCATCAATCATATCCATGCGATTCGTCATGCCGATAATAAGAATATTATTAAGCTGATCAACACCATCCATCTTAGACAGTAGCTGATTGACAACCGAATCAGACACACCAGTGCTATCTCTGTTGCTTCCACGTTGCTTACAAATCGCATCTAACTCGTCGAAAATAATGATATGCAATCCAGATTCCTCCCCCTTGTCCTTGTACTCTTTTTCCGCATCGGCAAACAGCTTTCGGACATTCTCTTCGGATTGACCGACATACTTGCTCAAAATCTCAGGACCGTTGACGATCTTCGGTTCCCTCGCGTTTAACATCTTGCCAATCTGACGTGCCATTAATGTCTTACCGGTTCCGGGTGGCCCATAGAGCAAAATACCCTTCACATGCTGAATACCCAATTTGTCAACCAATGCTGGCGGGAAGATTCGACTTGCAAAGGCACGACGAAAAATTGCCGAGAATTCTGTATCAAGACCACCGATGCCCATATCCTCAAACTTGAAGTTGGGTTGGATAATGGCATTAGCGGCGGGTCGTCGAGCGGATGCTTTCAATTTGATGGGCGAGTCTGCAGCTTTAAAGAAGTTGATCTGGCTATGCTGAGTCAAGATTCCGCGAACCTGGGGATGCGAAGCAGCCGGCGTTGAAGCTGCGCCCTTCTCTCCCAAATCAACGAGCTGAATGGACCGCACAATGATCTTAAACAGCATGGCCTTGTAATCCATAATCATTCGCTGACCCGGCGCAAGAATTTGGTCATGATAAAGTGTGGTGAACCATTTGGCGAGCTCATCCTGATCGTACTGTTGGTCTGAGATTTTGTTGCGACTATTGAATCCAATCTCCAAATCGAGCGAGCCGAGATACGCCTGGCTGCCGCTTCTGAATGGATCAAACGGTGCGATGGTGACATCTTGGCCCAATGACCATCCTGCCCATTCTCGCTGAACTCCGGACGCACCTGCCGTGCCGGGTGGCATTGCCTCAGCTCTAGACCGGGTCATCAGTGCGCGTACAATAAACGTAAAATGTGAGCTTCAGCATACCTTGTCGTGAACACAAATTGATCATCCACAATAACATATTGATCAGATCTAAAATCCTGAGGCGAAACGATGAGTCGATTAGATAGCGCAAGTTCGTTCGTGGGTGCCGACGCGATGCGCATGACTCGGGCTCCGGGAGCGGCATTGCCGCCACGATAACCGGGTGTGTCGAACGGCGTAGGCACTACCCTGCCAAACGAGCCAGTGGAAGATGTAGTCGATGGCGGTTGTGAACGTGAAAATGGTGACCCTTTCGAAAACATCTTGGACTGGTTGCGTGCAAATTCAAACGATTGCAGATATCAAGATGTTCTGTTAACGACAGAAAGAAATCGGTGGCCATCGATGTGTATAGATGATGCGGCGGCGAGAATCGGGGTGCCACCCCGAACGAAAGTTTAGGTAGAACACGTACGAACATCTGTTCCACACAGCCACGGCGTCGTTAGCCAATATCTAATCTCGACATAAGCTGCAGACAGATTAAAATGTTTCGATAGCTTGATGTGAAAATTTTTGACCTTAAATCGTCTATGGTATGTGTATTAAAGTGATAAACTGTTACTAAATTGTTTACTGGAGGACCGAGGCACCAATCTCGCATTTTGATTTGATCTGCTCTTGCTGGTGATAGTTTAGGGAAGATGATTCATATAGCTATTAGCTGTAGATATTATCCAGTTTTGGTTCAGAATCACATACATGGGCAAGAGCCTTCTCACTATTGGCCGTCATGGCGCTTTAACTGGCTAAGATGGACTAAAAGCCTATTGGTTCTATAGTTGAGATCTATATTCGGCGTGATTGACTGGCACTTGATTGCTTTTCTATCAATTAAAGAGATCACAGTTTTACAAATATACGTAGATAGATTCCATGCATCAAGTAACGGTTTCATGTCCGATACAATAGATTATACAATTGGACTGTGCGAGGAAGAAGTCCGCACTAGAACACGCCCGAAGAAAACAAAAGATGACTCTCATTACGAATGCCCTCACACGGCTGTCTTCGTGCAAGATCCGTCCACTACTCTGTAGCCATACGTGTGCGACGGCTTGTCTACGAATGGAAGTCAGCTTATTGTCATAACAGCACTTTGCTGAACGCTGCCCTGCCCAAGGCAGCCTTCAGTTGACAATAGTAAGCCAAACCGCGCCGAGTTTCTTGTCACGATCTCTAAAATGACATATAATCAGATGTATCAGGCCTTTAGTACATTCGTCGAAGAAATCAAGCTTTGCAGTGATCTCTCTATAATTTAACATAATCGACCCCTTCCATTATTGCCTTCGGCCACTGTATGGGTCTTGCTAAAACTACGAATATATCTCTGTTTATATTTTCAGCCCCGATAAGTGATAGTGATGAAAGAACAATGATTCACCGCCTATATCTCTTTGAAGTTGTCCTTAGCTCATTCTCAAAACTTACCATAGTCGAAGCCAAAGTTTGAGTATGCCAATAGTTCTATCCCGTTTACTACTGAGAATATGAGTTTCGGCATGGGTTTAAACCGTGGCGCTTCCACTCTGTTTGCCCACCACGGAGCGGCTTAAATGTATGGGTAATAATTGTTCCGCCGGAAAAGCCTGGGGTTCGCGCAGACACGTTGCGCAGGCACAAGTTGTCATCACTTATTTTTGTCGATCTCATTGATTTGGGGGACGTGGGTTTATTCAAAAATTCACCTACTTTCTATCCTCCTGTTGAGGCAAAGTCATCTTCAGGGGAGGCTGTGGTCATTGTTTGCTTCGTTGGGCGTCGCCTAAAGACTGCCAGATATAGAGTTTTATATGTTCGTCAAATTAAAGCGGTGAGGCCCTATTCGTACCCTTGCTTCGTACCACGGTTATTGGTGATTTCATTGTTATATTCATTAGTTTTTATTACCGGCGCATTTAAACTCTTGTGATTTCTATTCATATTCCGGTTTTTTTGATTGGCAACAACGATTTTCCCCATGGTTCTCCTATTCCTCAAGCAACCCGCAACACCAAAGTTGCCAATCATCAACCTGCCTGCCGTTGTGGAGGTTGATCGCGAAGAAGCTTCGGTTGATGATCTCATGAATGCGATTCAATCGTCTACAAAGCTGGCGCCGTCGAGGTTGAAGCTGTGTCTCGCGTCGTCGAAGACGGTCCTGGTACCCAACTCGCCACTTCGAGTATATGACATGCATGATGGCACACGCGTGTTTGTAAAGGATATTGGTTAGTTGACTTGAGCATGGTCGGATAGGGATGCTGACTCAAGTCGTGATCAGGTCCGCAGATCCATCGACGGACGCTTCTGCTGACGGCGTACTCAGGCCCTGTGTTCTTTCATATCCTATTCTATTATTGCCAAGCATTGGTCTACGGCACGACGTTTCAGCACACAGCATCTCAGATTCTCGCGTTTACGTTAATTACGTTACATTTTGCAAAGCGAATATTTGAGACGATTTTCGTCCACGTTTTCTACCGGCTCACAGTCTCATTCTATTCACTCTACTTGTACTTGTTTCATTATTGGTTGTTATCTGGAGTTTTTATGGCTTATTATATCTACTATCCGTCCTGCGCGGCGGCGACATCGGCCTCGTCGTTGATTGATCCGACTACTTCTGCTACCTCACCAACGGCTGCATTTGAGAGCGGTACGTGCTCGTCGTCGATTTCGCTACTTTCGTCAGCATTGGAAACAGAAGAAACTAGTTTGTATTTCCTCTCTGCGGTCTGGATTTTTGCTGAGCTTTCGAATTTTGAGACTCACTTGATCCTTGCCAATCTGCGCATTCGCTATCCGCGACCGTCATACTCCTCGGCCGCATCGAATGCGTTTTCCTCGCGGCAATCGCGCGCTATAGGTTCTTTGTCAGCGGCGCGCTTCGCGTCCTCAATGGCGTCATATTCTTCCTCTGGCTCCGGTATCGTTGCGCAAAGAATTCCCAAAGGATACGGTTTTGATCTGGTGTCTTGCCCAAACTACTTCTTTGAGTTACTGGCATGGACGGTGATCACCCTTATCACGCGCAGCCTAGCATCGCTTCTCTTCCTCATCGCAGCAGGCCTGCACATGTGGCGAAAAGCAGCCCGGAAGCATGAAATGTATAAAAAAGAATTTGGTTCTCAGTATCCTAAATATCGCAAAGTCCTCATTCCCTATGTCAAATGAAAACTTACTTTCATTTCGTCGTCTTTGCACTTTTTGGCTACCAATTGTTAGTACTTAATATGGGAATTCGTAATGTGTTATTTTTTGTTTATTGGGGCTTTGTTCGGAATATTGAGATTCATCTCTCGGTGTTTTTGCATTTATTTCTAATTTACTACAATACGTTTAGGTTCATATCATGTATATTACCTTAGTTTTTTTTCAAGTAACGGGATCAAGGGAACTAACAGATCAGTTAGAAAAGTATGCAGGAAGTGAACTGTCTTGACATACTTGCTAATGCTGGAGATGGCGCATATACGGGTTCAAGGGTGTATTACTGTAAGCTATATGGGGAGGGAATACGTCGTTCATATATATATATTTAAATAAATGGCAGCTCAACCTGCAGTTACTTCTCCAGACAAGTTCAATTGCATATTCCCAAGTTGTATATGTAACAGATTTTCTTTTCTACAGATTTTCTATGTAAAGAGATCCACAAAAACTCACCATGAACACAATAGCGCAGCGACATTAGACCTCATCGTTCAGCTCGCTTTGCTGAATAATTGTATCCTGCACATCAGTCGGCACTTTACGTCCGAGCCAAGATGGCCAATGTATTAAGTGCTTGCGCGTACGTCGCGCATAGACCGCGAATAATATTGCAGCGACTATTACCGAATTTGCACTAAGCGACGCAGGTACGGCAAACACTGCCGGCTTATCGAAGATGATTGTAGACGCGAATGATAGGAGTTCGAAAAAGTTCTGGAATGATGATTCGACAGATGAGAATGCGGTGCGTGACTCGGGCTCCACGCCTTCTTGGATGAGAAGCTGAGCGCAGAGATCGAAGCCCCATAGACCGATACGGGAACATACAACGGCAACGACCGCTACTGCTGTCGTCTTTGATGCAAAGACAAACAGAAATTTGTCCGTCGACTCTATTGGCGCGTCGCCAAAACTGGGTGAGCGGGAGTGGAATATCGCGACAGCGGCTACCACACAGCAAATTGCTTGCCAATTAACAAACCACAATCCTCCTCTGATGGCGCCAATCTTCTTCATGACTATGGGTGCGATCCAAGTTGCGGATAGCTCAAATACCACTGAGGCGGTGCGTAGAACGCCGACAACCGAAGGCTTGTAACCCACAGTCAGGAGATAAGCTACGAACTGGCCACCAAAATTTAGAACCGTGAAGTATAGACAGGACAGAGCAAATGATGTGAGAAACAATTCATGGTGGATGTAAGTCGACCAAGGTGAGGCGGAAGCAGGCACTGCTGAGTCAGAAACTACAGAGTCAGAAATATCATTCTCTGCCGCCAGTAAGCCGGCGTCTGCGGAATCAGAATCCCCTGCATGATCTACGTCAGAGGGTCGCGTTGCCAATGCCGGCACAAGTCTGTACACTCGCGCAATTGTAAAGTACTCAACAAAGACTGACACGATGTTGAGGATAAGCAATGTCCAAACAGAACCAAGGACAGTGAATCCAATCAGAAATGAAATCGCTAGAGGCCCAGCCATTTTACAGAAGAGGTCAATTCTTCGCATGATTGAGTTCAGTTGTCGCAAATCGGCAGTAGACGAGCCGGCGATGACCACGACCTATGTTAGAAGTCAGTATGGTTCCCAAGGCATACGAAAAATGTCCGGCATATACCCAATCGCGTTCCACCGACACTGTATTCATGATTGATGCGAGCTTCTCAACGCAAGCAAACGCGGATAACATCACGATGAATCCGGTCTTGATGAGCATACTCGTTGCAGATGCACCCACGTTCAAAATGATCATTGCCGCAAAAAGAGCGCATGAGCAGGCGACGGCAGCTCGCTGGAACACTTCATAAGGACCGTTAGTGATTTGGAGGCCAACACAAACTTCTTAATACGGGCAATTACCAATCGACCGCCGGACAACAACAAGCCTGTTGGTCTTATCAACTTGACGGCCCATAGCTGGCGCCAAAAACATAGCCGACAAGGCGCGCCATAACGCGTAAACGGACGGAGGAAGGAGGGTGCCAGGGAATATCGAAGTAAGGAAGAGAACCGCGGAGTATTCGAAGATACGCGAGTTCCAGGCGGAGAGGAAATGTGAGATACAAACTCGCGCCAGAATGTCGTTTGTAAGAGCCATCTTTGACTTGAGCAGGCAACTCGAGATTGACTTATATATGTCCAAGTGGATTTATGGATTGATGTGCCTGATCTGATTGAGTCTGTTCTCAGCCGCTCTCTCCAACCTGGAGCAGAAAACTTATTTTATAAACAGCGCCTGCAAATCCTAAGTGCTATCGCACGTGCTGATTGCAGTTGTGGGCGTGGCCAGTCAGGGACAACTGCGAATAATTATAGACCAGCGTAGCAAATAACCACTACGGTTCTCGGAGAGAGGGTGTGGGATACTAAAATACGGGTGCCACATGTGAATTTGGATATGTATATTCCAACACGTATTGACCAGATCTAATCAGGCAATTTCTAGACAATTTGCAATTCTACAGATTTACCATGCGACATTCCATTAAAAAATAACCGGTGCAATTTCCATATCGCATGATAAGAGTTAGTACTGCATGCGTACAATAATATGCCAAACCTGCAGCTAGGGCAGGGTACGTACACTTGGAGCCGACTTCACCCTCGAACCCTAAGTCGAGTCGTATAAGTCGACCAAACAGTACAATTCGAAGTCACGTGCTGCGAATTTGGTGAAGCCGAGCCGTGTCAAAAGTAACGCCTTTCGAGCGCGGTGAAATCAAGTTCAGGGTTTACAGTACACAAAACCGTTTTTAACATATTACAATGCCATCTAATTTCACTACGTATGTAATCTAGTCGTCTCGACAAGTACAGCCGCCCTGACGTCGTCCTCCGAATAAGCCCAGCTGCAGCTCTTGAGCCTCATTGATGCCTCGATGGTCTTCATAAGTCCGTCATCATACGCAAACATAAAACATTACTTTACGTAATACACTTGACCTTCCTTGACATTCCAAGTGAAGTTTTTCGTGACAAGCTCAAGTGAAGTGAAGTGCGACTTTGAGTTGACTACGAGTCAACTTCACGGAATCCAAAGTGGAGCCAGGTTTGCGTGAGCAAAGTCCAAGTGAAGCGGAAGCACTCAAGTCGACTTCGACTCGAAATGGCCCAGCCCTAGCTGCAGCAGCACTGTTTAGCGGCCCGGCTGCACACACCCCTTGCAGTGAGAATTTGCGATAGTGCCTTATTCGCCGAGTTGGGTTGTGTTTATGGCATACTTGTCATTATAATGTTAAATATGTGCGGCTCATTCCGCTTCCGGCTGTGCTGGGCTCGAAAGGAGGCAATGGGCCGCACAAGTTGCCGCGCCGCTCCCATGCTTATACTCTTTCTCGCCGCGCTTCTCTATTTTCATATTGTCGTACATTCCGCCAATTGCAATTTCGTTAGCTCGTTCACTGACGAATATAGCATATCATATAGAATTCTGACGCCGCTATAATGCTGACGAAGTCGCTGTCCTTACGGACCGCCGTCGTCGCGGCTCTCCTCAGTCTTCTGTTCACAGTCGCGCCCGCAAACGCGTTCTATCTGCCAGGTGTCGCTCCCACGGACTACGAAGAGAATGATCCAGTGCCGCTCCTCGTCAACAGACTCACTCCTTCTATGGATCCCGATGATCAGCAATTGCGAAGTGTGATATCATACGATTGTAAGTTTGATTCAATACATCAATCTGGTCCTCTGTACTCCTTTTGGCAACGGGCTTCAAGAGTACTTGGCTTTTTTTTGGTCCCGAGCTGAAATAATGACCATGTGTCGGGCCCTGTCGTATTGTGCGCTGGGCGTCCCTGATGTCGAGTTGTGCCTTGGGAAGCTGTGCAGCTTGACAGGACATGCGTGGAACCCATACAATTAATTGATCTGACTGCTAACAATCGTATCTATAGACTACCACCCCGCATTTCACTTCTGCCGCCCTCAGAATGGTAAGATTGCTAGACTAAGCCAAATGCGAGCAAGGATATGTTGCTGACTACTACAAGGTCCCGAGAAGCAGGCTGAATCACTTGGTTCGATCTTGTTCGGCGATAGAATCTTCAATTCGCCATTTGATCTCAGAATGCTGAAAAACGAGACTTGTAAGACACTATGTACGCAAACCTATGAGCCTCGGGCTGCGAAGTTCGTGAATCGTCGCATTCGCCAGGACTATGCCTTGAACTGGCTGATTGATGGCCTGCCAGCGGCTCGTGTGAAATTCGACGAGGTTACCAACACGAAGTTTTATTCCGTCGGATTCGAACTAGGCGCCGTTGAGGCTGACAAGGAGCCTTACTTGAGCAACCATTATGATATCGTCATAGAGTACCACGAGACTAGATCTGGAAAGTATCGTGTTGTCGGTGTCGTTGTTCAACCATCGTCTCGCAGGACGACTGTCGACGATAGTGGTCTCGTTCAGAACTGTGATGTCAATGACAAGCTTGCTCTGAATCGAGACACCAATACTCAGGTCACATTCACCTACTCAGTCGCTTGGACTCCTTCCGCGACTGCCTGGGCCACTCGATGGGATAAGTACCTGCATGTTTTTGATCCCAAGATCCACTGGTTTTCCCTCATCAACTCCTCTATAATTGTTATTTTCCTCACTGGAATGGTTGCCATGATCCTCATGCGAACTCTACACAAGGATATTGCCCGCTACAATCAGCTCGATCTTAACGAGGATGTTCAGGAGGATGCTGGCTGGAAACTTGTCCACGGCGACGTATTCCGCACGCCGAAGAACTCGCTTATTTTGTCAGTTTTCCTCGGCAGTGGTGCCCAGCTGTTTGTTATGACTGCGTTCACCATTGTTTTCGCTCTGCTTGGTTTTTTGTCTCCGTCCAGTCGTGGATCGCTGGCTACGGTCATGATAGTTTTGTATACGCTTTTGGGCTTTATTGGTGGTTATGTATCGTCTCGAGCATACAAGACTTTCGGTGGTGACAAATGGAAGGCAAATGTTGTCGCGACCCCATTGCTTGTCCCTGGTGTTGTGTTCTTGACGTTCTTCTTCCTGAACTTTTTCCTGATCGCGTCCGAATCCTCTGGAGCTGTTCCTCTGGGAACGATGATCGCCCTGATCGCTATTTGGTTTGTTATTTCCGTCCCCTTATCAGCAGCGGGTTCATACTTTGGATTTAAGATGCCAGCTATCGATTCTCCGGTTCGAATCAACCAGATTCCTCGCCAGATCCCGGAGCAGCCGGTTTATCTTCGGTGGGTCCCAAGCATGTTGCTTGCGGGTATTCTTCCTTTTGGTGCGATCTTCGTTGAGTTGTACTTCATCATGAACTCGATCTGGTTTCATAAGGTTTACTACATGTTCGGCTTTCTTTTCCTCTGCTACGTCATCATGGTCATCACGTGCGCCACTGTCACAACCTTGATGGTGTATTTCCTCCTCTGTTCCGAGAATTACCACTGGCAATGGCGCAGTTTCTTCACCGCGGGCGCGTGCTCAATCTTTGTGTTTTTGCACGCGATTTTATTCTGGACATCTAAGCTCTCCTTGGGAGGGTTTGTCAGCAATGTTTTGTACATTGGATATAGTTTATTGATCTCATTTGTGGTGTTTGTGTTGACCGGATCTATCGGCTTCGCGTCAAGTTACGTCTTTGTCAAGAAGATATATGGCTCGATTAAGATTGACTAGAACCATACAGTTAAGATCGCGTGAGGACTGATACAATTCTACAATTGGAAGGAAAGGCGACGGAGTTGCGTCGGCATCCATTGCGACAGTATTATGTGACGATACGATTGAAAACGCTACTTAAATCCTTCCTATTGTGTGTAAAATCACGGGAGACTCTTACCGGATGATGCAAATATAATTAATACTTTCGTTTTCCAGATACATAGTTTATATTCTCATTTATATATCTTTTGTTGGTGCTCTAGTTCAGTATTCGCCTGGTTATTAAAGCGTTCGTTTTGTGTTCTTGAACATGGTGGCTACATATGGCATCTATACCTATGTATGTGTTTTTGTCTTATATTTGTAAGTAGTGTGTACGGCTTGTGTTCAAAACTGATTTATCAAATCGGGAGCATAGTTGATTGCATTGTAACAGTAAACAGGGCAAAACATCTTGACATAATCTTATATAGTCAGTGCTGATATAGGATGGAAGACGTACTAAGCACATAGTAACCGTAGCAAACGAGAACGTTCTTTGGTCGGCGACGACTTCTCGGTATGGGTGCAAAGAAAGTCGCTATGGCGTGTCATGTTACTACGACCCTCGACAGCAGGGCAAAGCCTTAATTGCCGGGATCGATAGTTCCGTTCGTACAAGGAACTTAGATAGTATAGAGCTCTGACCGTCCTAATGCTGCAATCATCCGGACACTCCAGTCCAAAAGAGCCACCTTGTGCACTCGTCAAATCAATGCTCCAGAGAAGATATCAGGGTCAAGTCCAAGGAGAGTCATCCTGTTGGCGTACGACTACTTGGCCAACACTGATCTTGTCACCCGGGGGCTGGGCGGGAAACAATATTGTGGAGTGATGGTTTACCGTTGCTGGGGCCTGCGACAGGCGAGTGCTGCTCATAATCTCTATGTTCTGGGTCAGAAGGGCCCTCAGGCCACTGTCGTAGAGTTCCTCTCCGTAGTGCTGTGTAGTCTATGGCCAGTGAATGGTCATTACTTCCCGGACATGCATGCGCTGCGCCAATGCCATTTCTCTCACAGCGGGTTCACAAATTACTGCTACCTATAAAATTGCTTCAACGGAGAATGCATTAGATACCAGTCGTATGGTGCCTACCGCCGATAATTGACAGAACATCTATGACTGTCATTCGAAAGTCTCACAGCCGGACTCAGGGCTCAGACGTCATAGTGGCTAACCCGATGTCGGAGAGATATGAAGAAATTTCTTAAAGCAACTATGAACAGAAACTGGTGCCACGTCTGTCATTTTGCGTAAAACCGTCGAGTCCGTAAAACCGTCGGGGTTATTTTACTAGCGAGGTTCCGGGCCGGTCTCGGACCGATGTATCTAGATCGTGCCGATGTTCCACTGCATGTATGCGGCGCTGTCAGACGCGAGGGTCAACTTGCGAGAAGTTCCCTGAACAGAACAGATGGTGCGCGTCATATCCGAAATAACTCCCCCTCTGTCACTAGTCTGTTTGACGCCCAAGTTTATTTAAGACTGCGTTTATTCCCGGCGGTTCAACAGACCTGTCGGTTACTTACCAATTGACTTCTGGGCAAACTCGACGTCTTGAATGACAAATTATGGCCAGCAAGAAGTTCACAGTGTCGTGCGCTGGCGTTGTGGTTTACGTCGCCTATAAAACGGTTTTGAAAGGTGCCTCACTAGGCACTTTGGGACTGTTATGGTTCCTACTCTTGACAGTCCCCTGGCTGTTGCAACTTCTCTTTCTTGTGCTAGTCTACAACAACTTTCTGTCGCCGTATAGGCATCTTCCCCTACCTTCGGACAGGCCCCATTGGTTTTTCGGTCATTTCTATCACCTACATAATGAAAAGTTACCGGGGAATGCCCAGTTGAAATGGTTCGAAGAGAATCGTGAGTCGTCTTTTGTTCGCTACTACGGCATCTTCAGATCAGAGCGACTGGCACCGACGACTCACGCAGCCTTGCAAACTATACTGCAGACCGCTTCATATAGCTTTGTCAAGCCCGACTTGACGCGCAAAACGCTGGCCCTAATCATTGGCGATGGTCTTCTTAACGCTGAAGGCGACTCGCATAAGCGACAAAGGAAGTTGCTGATGCCTGCCTTCTCGTTCGGGCACATCAAGTCCCTCACACCAGTATTTGTGGAGAAATCGCTTGCGCTGTCGAAACATATTGCACGCATGCTCGACAACGATGCCGCCGTCTCGGACGACAAGCTATCTACTCCTGGTGAAAAGATAATCGATATTGATCCACTAGTCCACGCGACCACGCTTGACATTATATTCAAGGCAGGGTTTGGAACTGAGTTCAACGCGCTTGAAAACGAAGATGACAAACTCGTGCAGGCATACCGTAATGTATTCATTACTCGCAAAGCAACGAATTGGTGGCGGTTTCAGGTGGCCATGGAGGTATTTTTCGGACCTGGCGTGATCCCAACAGAAAGAAACAGGACCGTCAAGGCTTCAAAAAGAATAATTGAGAAATTTGCAACCGATCTCATTCGCGAGAAGCAGCAGAAGCAAAAGATCGCAACGACATTTGGCAAGAGTGCCAGTACCACCGATAAGGATATTTTGAATATTTTGATTGCGGAAGGAAAAGGAGCGTTGACAGAACCCGAGATCAGGAACAATCTTATGACATGTATGTACTCATACTCATTGCAGATGGGTGTAACTAATATTTTGTTGCAGTCCTTGCTGCTGGGCATGAGACGACATCGTCGGCAACTGTCATTGCCCTATATCTTCTGTCGAAGCATCCCGAAATCCAGGCTAAACTTCGAGCCGAAATTCGAGAGCACATCCCAGAGTACGCGTCTTATCGAACTGGAGACAAAATCGATTCGTTGGCATCCCTCACATATGAAAAAATCGAGAGCATGAAATATCTCAATAACGTCTGCCGAGAGTCGTTACGACTCATACCGCCCGTTCCGGTCACCTCTCGTCTAGCGGCAGAGGACACCATGGTGGACGGGGTTCTCGTCAAGAAAGGCACGTTAATCTTCATCGTCATCACTGCCATTAATCGGCTCAAAAGCCTCTGGGGTGAGGATGCGACTAAGTTTGATCCGGACCGATGGAACAATATGTCGCCCGAAGCACTCAGCCCATACTCGTTTCTCACATTCATTCAAGGTCCGCGATCATGCATTGGCCGGAGATTTTCGGAAATTGAATTCAAATGTCTGCTGATCGCTTTGATTGGACGATTTGAGTTCGGTGAGCGTAATCCAGGCGAGGAACTTGCACTTCGTAGTATGATCACGACCAAGTTTGTCAATGGGTTGTCGCTGAAAGTGAAATATGCCTAGTTGCAGTAATTAACAATCATTAATTGCCCTCGGTAGTTATCGCGTGGTGTAGTGTGTTACGTATGATATTACATTATTATCTGTTTTTCATGTAGGGGTTTTTTTGGATGTGGTCATAGCAGAATACATGTTCAGGTAGTTGTAATCTTGGTTTAGAAAACATCTATACGTAAATACATCAGCTACACGTTCCTATAGACTGAAATATATAGCTGTCATTTGCAGCACTGGCTGCTCTTCATATATTTTCAGGGGTTCGGCTGTGGATGTGGCTCCGTCGGACTTGCGGGGATTTCCCGAGCCAATGGGGGCCACGTCGTATAGGAAGACGCTGACGTAGCAAGATAGCAGAGATAATCCTTCAGACTTCCCTCGCAACTAACCTCGCTCTCCAGTTTGACGCCTGCGCTTATTTAAGGCTCTGTTTATTCCCATAAGGCTCTGTTTATTTTAGTGAAAATATGGCTTCTGAGCTGCAAACTCGACGCGTCAAATGACAAACTATGGCGAGCAAGAAGTTCACAGTGTCGTGCGCTGGCGTTGTGGTTACGTCGCTTATAAGACTGTTTTGAAAGACACCGCACTCGGCACTTTGGGAATATTATGGTTGTTACTCGTGACAGTTCCTTGGGTGTCGTGAGCTCTCTTTCGGGTTCTGCAATAACTTCCTGTCGCCATACAGACATCTTCCACAACCCTCGGACAGACCCCATTGGTTTTTCGGTCATTTCTATCCCCTACATAATGAACAGTTACAAGGGAATGCCCAGTTGAAATGGTTCGAAGAGAATCCTGAGTCGTCTTTTGTTCGCTACTACGGCATCTTCAGATCAGAGCGACTGGCACTGAAGTCTCATGCAGCCTTGCAAACTATACTGCAGACCACTTCATATAGCTTTGTCAAGCCCGACTTCGCGCGCAAATCACTGGCGATAGTCGTTGGCGATGGTCTTCTTAAGGCTGAAGGCGACTCGCATAAGCGACAAAGGAAGTTGCTGATGCCTGCCTTCTCGTTCGGGCACATCAAGTCCCTCACACCAGTATTTGTGGTAATCAGAATATCTATTGCCGCCATTAATCAGCTCAAAAGCTTCTGGGGTAAGGATGCGGATAAGTTTAATCCGGACCGATGGAACGACATGTCGGACGAAGCGCTCAGTCCATAATCGTTTCTCACATTCATTCAAGGTCCGCGATCATGCATTGGCCGGAGATTTTCGGAAATTGAATTCAAATGTCTGCTGATCGCTTTGATTGGACGATTTGAGTTCGGTGAGCGTAATCCAGGCGAGGAACTTGCGCTTAGCAGCATGGTCACAAGCAAGTTTGTAGATGGGTTGTCTCTGAAGGTGAAATTTGCGGAGGAGCTGCGGTGGTTGACGAGATCCTGTACGCGATAGCTATCACATGCGCAGCGTATTAGGACGATGTTCGTCTGTTTGCTATGTAGATATTAGTTGTTTCATAGACAGCACACATGTTCCGAAGCCGATAGCATCGCGCGGTTTAGCAATAAATATGTTGGGCCACATTAGGTCCGTCGTGTACAATTAAAACATATAGCTGTCATTTGCTGCACTGGCGGAGGCATCGGAATTAATGACTATTATACAGCCAATTCCTGGAAGTACATATATATCATAGTATAACCATTAGCAAGTGACCGAGGGGGAGTTGTGTCTGTTCATCAAATTGGGCGGCAGAGTTTTGGATACTTTTTTCAGGGGTCGGGGTTCTGATCTTGAGCCTCGACCGCCCTCGACATGCAAGGTATTGGGATGGCATAAATATCAAACAGAGAGATTGATACTAAGACCGCCATGGCATTGCCAGCGTTTTTGTCACAGATCGGGAAGAGCCTGTCTTCGCCTAGTGACCTGTCGAATCTTTTCTCGTTCGATTTCTCATCGCCTGACCTCGCGACGCTGCAGAACGATGTCCTTGATGTAAGACAGGAGCGGGGAGCGAATATGCTCTTTCAGCACGAATACTAATGTTGAAATAGAAGTCTTATGACGTATCAGCGCAGGTCCAGTCGAGGAACTACTTTTCGGGGGATTGGTCTGGATTTAACGAGTTTGTACTGTCGTATGTTACATTCCTCCGCGATGTGGATCCGTACGATTTGGCAGAATCGTATCCGCTAATAGAGAAATTGTTTACGTATGCATGTACTGCATTAGTATATGTAGCTGAGTATTCTAACAATAAGTTATCAGGGATCTGCAGCTTGCATTTTCGAACAGACGTGGCGTGATCTTGACACCGATAGTCGGCAAACTAGCTGGCTTTGTAACAACTCTCGCAATATCTCTCGATTCGGAAAAATACTCAAACGGTGATGACATATCGATGGACGTTCATGCAAGCAATGGTGCTACGGGAGAGCTCATGCCGCGGACGAGCGAACTTGCAAAGGTCCTGTTGAAGATGTTTAACTCTATTCGCGGCGAGCGAATGACGAACGAGAATACCGAGATCAGCAAGAAAGAAGTGATTTTGTACGTTGCTGTGCTTTTATGTCGTGCGTATTTCAAGGTTAGCTTCTCTAACTCTTTATCTGCGTAGTGTCAAAGACTGACATGATACCAGCTAAACCAACCCTCGGCCTGCGCCAATGTGTTCTCAAATATTCATACGGCTAATATTGCGTTCTCGCGGTATCCACGATCACAGAGAGTCACGTACAGGTATTACCTAGGACGCTTCTACTTTCTACGACAAGAACTTTTACGAGCGCGCGCGCATCTCTCGTGGGCGTTCAATAACTGCCACTCATCTGCTGTCAGCAACCAGCGCGCAATCTTGACGTACCTTATCCCTTCGAATTTACTTTTAGGAGTAGGCACGAGACCGCAGTTGTACGAAATCGCAGGCGAGACATTGCGAGAAGCGTTTGGACCGCTGGAAATGGCGCTCAGAAGTGGAGATTTGTATGCGTTTAATGCGCATTTGGTGAGATATTTTGATTGGTTTGTGGCAAAGAAGATGTTCTTGTTACTGCGATCAAAGGCCGAGATTATTATTTTTCGGAACTTGTTCCGACGAATGTGAGTTTTTTTGGTCCCCTTACGATTCGATGAAAGAGGTGGCCTAACAGATTCCACAGCGATGTGATAGTTGCTGGATCAACATCGCAGCTAGGATCAGGGACTAAGCGACCGAATGATCTTACGTATGATGACCTTCTCGTTGGCATTCGTCAGTCGACAAGACAGAACAATCTGGCGCTCGCAGCACACGCGGCAGTAGCGTCGCCGGATAGTCCTGCGATCTTGCCGTATAGCGACTTCGCTGAAATGTCATGGACATACGATGACGTTGAGAATCTCTGCATTAGCTTGATTGACCAGGGATTTATGAAGGCAAACATATACGCACGTAGCAAACTGCTGCGGCTGATGCCATCTGGTGGGTTCCCGCTAATTGCGGAAGTATGGGCGGGAGGACAAATTTCTGGAGATGAGGAGGCATGGATGGATAGATAAATAGACAGATGACGCCCTCATGAATGGAGAATGTAGAATATCTTGTATACTAGGTGTATATTATCTCATCATGAACTGTTACATAGGATCCATCACAGTATCGTACAATCTAATTCAAGCAAAATACGTGCATTTCACCACAGACCGTGAACAGCTGTCTATACTGATGCATTACGCTCCAAAGAAACGCAACCTACGTCTGTTATCTAGTCACCGGCTCTGATATATGTCGGTTATTATAAAAGTTTATCAAAGAACTTGTGCGTAAGCTCGACGCCGACAAAAGTCGCGGCGTTAGCAGGGAACGAGCGCGCAAGAGCAGGGCCTAGGCCCGGGAAAAATGCTTTGACGCCGCCAACCTTGTAGATAGATCTTGTGACTCGCGCGATGTTGGTGTGGGTCTCGGATGACTGGAGCTGGGATTTGATTGTGTCAATTGGGAAGATCGTGATCCACATGGCGACACCAGACATACCACCGGCAAAGCTGATTGCACCGAGTGACATGCTGTTGCCGGCTGGGGTTAGTTCCTTCTTGAGGTATTCGTATGTGGCAAAGTAGATAGCTGACCCAGGACCGTCACGGCACACAGTTGCGAGAGAGCCGCGCATCAATGATCGGATACCGCCTTCCTTGTAGAGCTTCTTGACGACGTCCAAAGGACCGCTGTACTTGTTCACACCCGACTGGCCTTGAATCTGCAAGAGCACCTTAATCCTCTCAAATGGAGCAGCGATAAGCGTCATTGGAATAGCGGAGAAAAATCCAGCTGCGGAGATCTGGGCGACGGACAGATTACCGCTCGGCGCAACAGGGGTGACGGAACTGACTATGCGCTTACCAAGATCGTAACCCCAGAACGAAATTGCAAACATGGGAGTGACACCGAGTAACGGAGGCGAAACACCACGATAAACTCCCTGTGGACGGAACTGTTAGCTGACATGTTATGCGACCATGCAAATCACTCAAGAGGGGCTTACCAAAAGGCCATCTTTCGCGACAGTTTTTTTAAGGGCATCAAGTGCACCGGAATAGACACCCTTTTCGGCGGTTTGCAGTCTGCGAGCTTATTAGATATGATTCTATAGAACATATGTAGTGGTATTTACCTGACTTTGATGAGATCAAATGGATGGCCTATTCACGTGTTAGCACTCGGGACAGAATAACAAAATCGGCACGACTACATACCGACTAGAACGGCGCAGATGCCTCCGACGCCACCGGCAGTGAAGGACTTTATCTGTCCAACAATTGCCGATGCCGTCACTGAGTCTGTGATTTCCGCGGCGTCAGACATAGTTTCGTGCGGGGAAGGCTTGGTTACGGACGTAGCTGCAGTTTTTATAGTGAGAGAAGATGTAGGGCGACCAGCGAAATGCAGTAGGGACAGGGAAGATAAAGGATATAATAATATTTTCGGTATACAGGGGATAAGGTCATCAGGACGGGACCGTTGTGGTAGAAGCCAGCCGAGGCTCGCTCCGGGGAGCGATCAACTAACACTTAGTGGGTTTGCTTCCTCATCACCCCGCAACCCCACACAAGCTGTCATGAGATACTAATACATCCTATCACTACACGAACAACGTTCTCACATTGCATTCTTCGTCACAATTGTAAACAGTCAATCGCAAGATACAAACCGTAACTAACACCAGATCAGTATAATTGAGAAAACATATGCAGTATATTAGAGCAGCCGCACAGGTTGCACCTTCATTAGTTTACTTCACCGGGCCAGCGGTGGTGGCTGCACGTGATAGCCGCTTTCCCCATATGACCGCGGCAACCCGTTCCTTTCCCGTGGCCTCCGTGGCTAATCCTTGGAATTGCCCGGCGACGTAATCATTCCCACCGTCAGATCTGTTCTTCTACCTCATTTTCATTAGTCTCATGACAGATCAGGGCCACCAATTTCACGGTCCCAGTCGTGGGGGCTATGGAAGCTACAGCTCCTACGAGAGCGGCCATCGCGGCGGACATCCATTCAAGGTACATACTTCCCTTCTACACCTGCATACATACCTTGAATGTGTCTGATTTACATAGCGTCAGAGATCTGATAGCGGCGGTCATCGTGGCGGGCACCCTGGCAGCCGCGGTAATTTTCGCGGTCGTAGAGGAACTTATCAAGCACACAACAATCGCGAAGGATATGCCTCCGGCGGAAACCCCGGTCATCGTGGAGATCCTTCGGATATAGTATTTGACATGGCGAACACACTTAGTAATCCGTGGAAGGATCTTGAGGACGAGTTGGGATTAGATCATTGCCAGGTCGACATCATCGAGCGTACGGGAACAAGCATAGAGAGTTTTCCACCAATAGCGTCGCCTGAACATGAAAGCAGCCTGGTCCATCCTGTCGGAGCAGATATCTCGATGTGCGACGAGCCAGATGTAGATGTGAAGCAAGACGAAGTATCGAACGCAGATGAGATCAGTATCGTCATTGACAACGGCATCACTGCTCGATGAGAATTATCGGCTTTTACTACCTCCGCTGTTTTGTCACGCAGAGACATGTAACATATTGTATGTAGAATAAAGGGTGCGTTATGCAGGGACATGGCATTGGGAATAATGTTTGATAAGGCTGAGCTTTGTTTTCTTCGGGGGTCCTGTTGACTAGTCAAAATGCCAATTGCCCTGTCTGCACTTCTGACCGGTCCGCACATTGTTAATTTCACACTTTACTGCTCATACTATAAGAATGATTAAAAAAGCTCTTCGCGTAGCTGTTCGGTTATGCGTTCACCCCTGGAGGCTGGTCTGACTTTTACCGAGGTATCGTGATGTGAAAGTTTTGCTAACTGACCAAATAGTTCCGTCGTTTCTCATCGCACATGGAATGCGTTAGTCCCCCCTCAGTCCAATCACCACCTCGTCAACCACAGATAATTGCAAATATTTCTCCAGTAACGGATATGGGCTCCACGCCGGAAACAAATAGTCGTGACGACAGCCGTGCCTCGCAATTATTCAACACGCCTATATATCCGTACGACGAACTTGCCGAGATCAGACAAGCGGACCAACCTATGGATATTGTCGAGTTTGTCAACTCACGAAAGAGATATGCTCATGAAAGCTCGAGCATGATCGATATGGCATATGCAGACCTCCGGATGGAACTTGCGGTCGAAGCTGTCACTATAATGGATGTAAATGATAGCGGCATCGTTGAAAATGACGCTGCCGTCAATGCTGACAGAACAGATGGCACAGTCAACGATGACAGTGCAAAAACCGAGCAAGGACGGGAGCAGGGGGAAATATCTCTGACGCCAATCGTAACTGCAGTGCCCCCTGACGCTGATGACAAAGTGAATATACAACCAGCCAGAAACTTAATGGCACGATTGTGCTCTTTTTTTTATTAATACCCACTGATACAACAAAGAAGTGGAATACTCAGTCTGTGGAAAAATAATTGACCTGATTGCTTTAGCGCGCCAGACTTATGTTTTTGTACAATGATACTGTTATCTACATTTCTCCTTCCAACTTTCATCCGTAGTATACAACGCCTATAGTCCTTATAATACATAACCACACTGCGTTTACTTTATCGTACATCTCCCATGCAAGTACATATACAGCCATATTTGTTGGTAATAATTACATGCCAGAACAGAAAATTATAATTTGTACTTAATCTTCCTGTTCGATGATCTCTGGAATGAGCTCTCGGGCTTCGCTGTATTCCTCAGGATGTTTTCCAGATATTTTCTTCTTGAGAACATCGACATGTCGCTGTACCCATTTGAGATCTTTCTGCACTTCTCTCACGACTTTTATGCCTTCGGTGTACGATATTCTTGTCTGTTGTAATCGCGTAGTGGTTAGTTCTTGCAGTTGCTGGAGCTCACGTGCCTTCGCATTCAATAAACCCGAACTTTGCGCCTGAACCACTACCGCTCTATCTAACAGCATAGCGTCAAATGCTTGAAGAAACTTATCCGTCACGTATTCCGACGCAGAAAACTCCTCTGCCTCCTCCACGGTTCCTGCGTCAGATCCGGCATACGACGACGTGGAACTTGTCGCATCGCCGTCGCCGTCATTCTCATTTTCCTCATCTTCATCGTCGATGTCATCGCTGTAGCCCGTGAACACAGATCCAAATCCACCGCCCACCCGCCGCCGACCTCCGCTACCGTAAGATACTATCGATGATGCGTCGCCGACTGGCGGTGATGCCTGACCGCCAGAGAGATACGACGCCAGCGAGTTCGAAGACGCGTATGACTGCGGCTGGAATTGTAGATCCACGGGTACTAGCGGATAAGACAGCGCACGCGGTCGTCTGCGCATGCGTGCAAAGGATATCTGCTGGGGAGCTTGCTGCGGACTTGCTGAGCTGGCATCCGTACCTTGGGACGACTCGCCCATTGCTGGAGCGCACAGAGTAGAGGTGAGACTGTCGAGAGTGAAGGCCTTGCAAGGTTCTCAGCTGGCGGCTGAGGTATAGTTGAAGTTAATCGAAGCCCCTTCCCGCCCGAATGGCGAATTCAGGAGCGAAGGCGAACTTGACAGAGGC
Organism: Lipomyces doorenjongii; assembly: GCF_038497915.1. Classification (NCBI taxonomy): domain Eukaryota; kingdom Fungi; phylum Ascomycota; class Lipomycetes; order Lipomycetales; family Lipomycetaceae; genus Lipomyces; species Lipomyces doorenjongii. Next base: position 148,331 of record NW_027118084.1, read on the forward strand.
GAAGGCAAACGCTCGTCCGATACATAACTGCGTCGAATATCGCCGTGATCCACCGCGCGAACGCCGGGTGACTCAGCCTAAGTTTGTCGCGCACAAAATTTGAAATCTCGAAAGGCCATAACCTCTGACTCTTGAATTACTCTTTCCTAGTTGGCAAACTACTCTCTGCTCCACTGATACGCCGGACCAAATGGACTTTCCCCGTGAGGAAGAGCGAGTTCTCGCTCTGTGGAATGAGTGGGACGCCTTCCAGACCAGTTTGAAACTCTCCGAGGGCCGAAAGCCGTTTTCGTTCTATGACGGTCCACCATTTGCTACTGGTATGTAACGTTCGTTTATTAATCGTTTGCCACGTAGTTGAGTAGCTGCACTGGCAGTCAATGTAATTGAGCTGCTTATACGGCGTCAAGGAACTGAATCATTAGATACGGGACAATTGAAAGAATGTTGCTAATCTTAGGGTAGGTACACCTCATTATGGCCACATTCTGGCATCGACCATTAAGGTACGCTCATGCCAGTCTATCCACTACATGATTTGGTATCTTATGTCATTTAGGACATTGTTCCTCGCTATGCTCATATGACCGGTCACTACGTCGAGCGAAGGTTCGGCTGGGATACCCACGGTCTCCCCGTTGAGCACGAGATCGACAAGCGCCTCGGCATCACCGGCAAAGAAGACGTCATGAAGATGGGAATCGCAAAGTACAACGAAGAGTGTCGCGCTATCGTCATGAGATATGCGTCCGAGTGGCGTAGCACCATTAGTAGACTCGGCCGTTGGATCGACTTTGACAACGATTACAAAACTCTGAATATGTCATTTATGGAGTCGGTCTGGTGGGTTTTTGGCCAATTGTACGAGAACAAGGCCATATATCGCGGCTTTCGTGTCATGCCATATTCGACCGGTTGTACTACTCCACTCTCTAACTTCGAGGCGCAACAGAATTACAAGGATGTTCTGGATCCCGCAGTTGTGGTCGCGTTCTATCTCAAGGATGACCCCAGTACTGCCTTATTAGCATGGACGACTACGCCATGGACACTCCCGTCGAACTTGGCTGTCGCGGCACATCCGGACTTTGAGTACGTCAAGATCCACGATGAGAAGTCCGGGAAAAACTACATTCTTCTAGAGTCATTGCTGACCACTCTCTACAAAAATCCAAAGAAGGCAAAGTTCAAGGTCGTCGCCAAATACAAGGGTTCCGAACTGAAGGGCTGGCTCTACGAACCGCTGTTTCCGTACTTCTACGACGAATACAAGGATGTTGCTTTCAGAGTTGTCAACGCCACTTACATTACAGATGACAGTGGTACTGGTCTCGTCCACCAATCTCCAGCTTTCGGTGAGGACGATTTTAACGTTGCCGAGGAGAACGGAATTATCAGCGACCTTCGACCTCCACCAAACCCGGTAGATGACAATGGTAACTTCACCGACCGGGTGTCTGACTTTGCTGGCCAATATGTTAAGGCTGCTGACCGCAAAATCATCAAACATTTGAAGGACAAGGGTCTGCTGGTTGTCGATGGTCAGCTCAATCACTCTTACCCGTTCTGCTGGAGATCCGACACGCCTCTTATCTACCGTGCCGTTCCTGCGTGGTTCGTTCGCATCAAAGAGATCATCCCCGACATGCTTGACAACATCGCGAAGACACGGTGGGTTCCGTCAGTTATTAAGGAGAAGCGGTTTGCGAACTGGATTGCAAACGCTCGAGACTGGAATATCTCTCGTAACCGATATTGGGGCACTCCTATCCCATTATGGGTGTCTGACGACTACGAGGAAATCGTCGTGATCAGCTCGGCGAAGCAGCTCGAGGAGCTTTCTGGGTGCGGACCGTTGACCGACTTGCACCGCGATAATATTGACCACATCACGATTCCATCCAAACAGGGCAAGGGCGTCCTTCGTCGCGTCGACGAAGTCTTCGACTGTTGGTTTGAGTCTGGAAGTATGCCGTACGCGAGCGGTCACTATCCATTCGAGAACAAGGAGACGTTCCAGGCTGCATTTCCTGCAGACTTCATATCTGAAGGTCTCGACCAAACTCGAGGTTGGTTCTATACCTTGGTTGTCCTGGGTACTCATCTTTTCAACACGTCGCCATTCAAGAACTGCATTGTTACCGGTATCGTCCTTGCGGCTGATGGTAAGAAGATGTCGAAACGTCTCAAGAACTATCCCGACCCTGGTCTCGTCATGGACAGATATGGATCTGACGCGCTGAGGTTGTATTTGATCAACTCGCCGGTTATCCGCGCAGAAACGCTCAAGTTCAAGGAGGAAGGTGTCAAGGAGGTCGTTTCCAAAGTTCTTTTGCCCTGGTGGAATTCATACAAGTTCTGGGAAGGACATGCCGCACTTCTCAAGAAGACCGAAGGCATTGATTTCAAGTACGACCCAAATCTGATGAGTGCAAACGTTATGGACAAGTGGATCCTGGCTTCGCTACAGACCCTTATACAGTTTGTCCACCAGGAGATGTCAGAATACCGGCTCTACACTGTCGTGCCTCGTCTGCTGAACTTGATCGACGACATGACCAACTGGTACATTCGATTTAACCGGAAACGACTAAAGGGCGAGTCTGGCGTTGAAGATAACGTTGTTGCCTTGAATACATTGTTTGAGGTTCTATATACTTTGGTGCTCACGCTTGCTCCTTTTACGCCTTTCCTTACCGACAACATCTACCAGCGACTCCGCCCATTCATTCCAGCTGAGCTCCTTCCAGTGGACTCGCGGTCTGTACACTTCCTTGAGTATCCCGTTGCCCGTGTCGATCTCGCTGACGAGGCGACCGAGCGGGCTGTCGGACGCATGCAGAGGGTCATTGAGCTCACCCGAACTCTCCGCGAGAAGAAGAATATCAGTTTGAAGGTCCCACTGAAGACTTTAGTCGTCATGCACGTCGATCCACAGTACTTGGACGATATCCGTGGATTGCAGCAGTACATCGTCGAGGAGCTCAACATCCGCGACCTTATCTTGACGTCCGACGAAGAGAAGTACGGTGTCGTGTACAGATGCGAGGCTGACTGGCCCACGCTTGGCAAGAAACTCAAGCGCGATATCGTGCGCGTCAAGAACGCGTTGCCGAGATTGACTTCGGACGAGGTCAAAGGATTCGTGAACACTGGCACAGTCACTGTTGACGGCATCGACCTTGTGGAAGGCGATCTCCAGGTTATCCGAGGATTGGATGCCGACAGCGTTGCGCATGGCCACGAGACTAGTACCGACCAGGACGTGCTCATCATTCTCGATACCACTATCTACCCTGAACTCAAGACTGAGGGTCTCGCGCGTGAGATCATCAACCGTGTCCAACGTCTCCGCAAGAAAGCGAGCTTGAACGCTACCGACGATGTGCGAGTACAGTACCAGATGCTCGAGGACAAGATTGGCCTGACTGAGGTTTTTGTCGAACACGAAGCTTTGCTGAGTAAGGCTCTCCGACGACCGGTCGAGAAGCGCGATGACGCCGAGGTTACGGAGGACGTCATTGTTGACGAGGAGCAGAATATACAAGATGCTAGATTCTCGTTGAGGCTGCTTAAGCTTTAAAGTGATAGAATGTATACAGATAGCCTAGATTTGATACATTAGATCAAACCGTGAAGATGTATAAAAGGGATTGTGATTTTTTAACTTGTGTGTCGTTCTATATTTCGGTTTATACAGTGATATAACGACATTCATGGGACCATTCTTCTTTTGAGAGTAGCGGATTTAGACGTCCGCACGTAAACGTGAACAATTACACTCGCAACAGGAGAATTTGAATGCATTTGGACCTTCAGTTATCTCGAAACTACATCTGCATCATTTTCCTGGTCGTATTGCAGATATGGTTACAGCTAGCTTAACCCGCTGCAGCAGTCAACAACCCACATTCAAGCCAGACAATTTGTAAACCCGTATGCTAAAGAATGGTATGACCCACCGTTGTTCCTCCTTAAGGATGTACAGATACGCAAGCAAGTAAACTAGAAAAGATTGTTGGAGGGGTCGATCTAGTAGATAATCTGTTGCTATAGACGGAGATAACTATCGAAATGGTAGCGCTGCCAACATTCAACAACTTCGCGGCTCAAGACTGACACCAACCCCTGAATCGCGTCGTGCGCGCGCAGAACACAGAACGTTGCAGCGCACAAAGGCTCCCCGCAGGTTCAGGGGGGGACGGGCCGGTAAGGCGGGGCCAAAGTCGCCCGACTGATTTAGCCAAGGCAGCGCCGTTGATCTGTCAGCGACTTATTTTATCACCCACCGATTCGCGCCAACGCGGCTCTGATACTGAAATCGGCAGTAGAAGAGAGTTCGTTTACATATTTAGTTGTTCATCTTACAGAGAGCCTTCCAGGTGAGCCGGCGACTGGGACAGACGATGTCACGCTTGTTGCGGCCAGCACGCGTGCTATTGCTTGGACCGCCTGGGTCGGGCAAGGGAACGCAGACAGAACGATTACGCAAACAATTCGAGATTCCGAGCATTTCATCAGGCGATATTCTACGGCATCATATCAAGGATGGCACGGAGATCGGTATGCCCACGTTTATTGTTGCATTTGTTTGGTGTTTGATGACGGATTTGCTAATGCAGTTTTGCAGGACAACTGGCGTCTTCGATTATCAACCAAGGAAAGCTCCTGCCGGACGCTGTCATGACCAAAGTCGTGGCGTCTGAACTGCGTCGTCGACACTGGCTGTCGCCTTCAACGTCGTGGTTACTGGACGGCTTCCCCCGTACACACGCTCAAGCAGAGATGCTAGACGCTCAAGAACTCGAACCGGCCAATGCGGGCATGAACTTGGTCGTCGAGCTACAAGTTCCGGAGGATGCAATGTTGAACAGGATAACAAACAGACTGGTGCATGTGCCTTCTGGACGTGTATACAACTTGACGTATAACCCGCCGAAAGTGCGTGGCCGCGACGATATTACCGGAGAACCGCTGTCGCGGCGGCCGGATGATGATCCGGCTGTGTTCAGGAAACGGCTAAAGGAATATCGCGCATGTACGGAGCCGTTGGTAGAATATTACAAGAAGTCGGGAGATGTACTCTGGAGCGTCGCTGGCGAGACTTCGGACGTTATATACGCGCAGTTGGAGAGGGAAGTGGTACGTAGATTCGGAGAGAGCGTGGACGAGAGCGCAGAAATGGATTCGGAGGCTGCTGGAGCGGCCGATTAGCGTTTGTAAATAATAATTAGTGGTACACGGGATTAATTTTTATATAACATACACATCCAAAATCGTACATATTAATAGTATGTCCGCTCTACAGAACCATGACCCAGAACGCCTGCCCATATAAATTAAAAATACAAATATCATACAGTCCTGCCTATATCTTCCTTATTTTCCTTCCTCGTTAGCGGCGTAACAAAGAGCTTCCGTCGTCCTTCATACATCGGGCTATTCCGTAATCTGGCCCACCTCTCAACACTCGGAGTCGCCAAGTCAATCCTCGTCAGACCCGCGAATGAGACCCGCCCACCTGACCGCCGTCGTGTGGGTGTATATGTCAACGAGTCATCCGTACCTCCTATTGTAGGAGCAATGATTGTGCCGCTATCGTCGTCGTCATCTTCAGCGTACTCGTCTGTCTCCACATCCTGCCTCTCGTGGTCGCGTTCCCGACGGCGGTCTCTGATGGCGTCGACCCACCGGCCGAATATTTTTCGCGTCCGCGTGTTCCACCACTTTTCAGCAAAAACATCGGCCTTGGCAATCAATATGCCAATCTGTAGGGCCCTCATATTCCACCGTCGTAAGATGCTCTGAGCGCGCAGGAGGCTGTTGATATCGTACACAACGACGGCACGCTGCTGCATTTCGTCGTGCGCAAGTTTCCCGGCATTCCATTTTCTGAATTTGCTGGAAATGATCCTTGCCCTGTTAAATCCGTCTGCAGCTGTTTCACACTCGGCAAACTCAACGATCCGGTTCCTCCACATTTTCAGGACAGAGAACATCAATTTGCAAGAAGATTCCTCAAAAAACTCGTCTGCGAGAATCGCCAAGTCGAGTTTTTCTGTCGTACGCTGAACCCATGTTTCCAGTATATTGTGGCACCGCTGGATGCGTCTGCGGGCCAATAAGTCTTGCAAGATTTTTTCACGCAGTTCATCTCGTTTTAGTCGGAGACGGCTGCGCCAGAGTGTTATGAACGATGTCAAAATATTGGCTTGGTAAAGACTAGTTGCCTTAGCTTCCAATTGCTTGAGCCGTCGAAAGTTGGAGACGAGATGGGTCAGGACCAATGTTTTAAGCACTAACTGGTCATGCTGCCGCGCAGTACTCTCAATCTGTCTGATCATATTCGATTTTGCGCGCCAGGTCTTCAAGGCAGAACTGGCAACACGATAGTTTGTTTCGCCATAAACTTTCTTGACGGCTTGACGGTCATGGTCAATTCGCCTAGCTGCCGCTCGTTTCCAACTATTGAATGTGCGACCGACAAATTTCCGACTATTTACCCGTGATAATAATGCGGCTCGCTCATGTAGAACCCATGTGTAGAGCACATTACGTATTCTGCGCTTCTCAAATATGCCAATTATGACGGCCATCCGCAGTTCTTCTCGCATTCGTTTCAAATGCCGAGTCATTAGCGATCTTTCGTAATGGATGTCGGCTTGAGTGACCATGACTGCTCGCGCGCGCCAAGTATCGAGGGCCTTGGAGACAGAGGATATGTCGCGGACAAGGTCGAGTGCATGTGCTGCATTTGCGAGCTGTAGCTCGCGAATCCACACCAGCCAATTCCGTCGCAACAACACCCGTCGCTCGAATACAGCCGCTACGTCGCATAGGCCGGACGCCTCTGCCGTAGCTTTTCTCCAAATCACGAGCACAGTTCGCAGCGACTTTTCGCGCCGAAACATGTCTGCGCGCTTGGCGAGATTTTCAATGTCGCTTAGGGCGAAGATCCAGGTATCGAGGTACTTATGAGCGAGATTTTGATCGTAAAGTTGTGTTGCGCCGCGGAAATACATTCTGTAGACCCAAGTGCGCATGCCTTGCCGTAATATTTTTGCATGACGGGCTTCTTCAAACTGCGCAGCACGATCGTCGAGTTGCATTAATTTTCGTGTCTTTGTCCGCCATTTTCGGAGAATTGCCTCTTTTCGAAAATAATTTGCGGCCTTGTCACGACTGGTGCGAAGATCCTTCGTCTTCTGTCTCCATCGATCGAAATGTGATTTTGCTTCGATTTGGTTAATAAATTCTGACAAAGTCACCTCCCGCGCAGTAAATATCCGTAGTTTCGTACGCCATACTTCGAAGGCCTGCGACGCGAGTGTAGCGTTGTCGTACTTTATTGCTACGCGCCGAAGAGCAACTGAGCGGGCTTTCTGATCGTGAGCTTTTGCACGCCAGTGTTGCAGCTTGCGGTGGAGTAAACCGAAGAGGAAGTCTCTGTACCGTGCTTTCAGTTCTGGTTTTTTTCGGGATATGAGAGATGCGTTGATTTCCTATTCCCGTCAGTTAAAATTTTATCTCACGATATTCTCTCAAGGAATTATTGAACGCACTCGCAACAGGTTGTTGAATTTTTCTGCCCATGTGTTGCCTCGTGACCTGCACAGCCTGACAACGAGCTTAAAGTAGAAAGTATCCTTCGAAGTGTCGATTCTGCGTCGATGGAGCACGGCCTCGTAGCTCTTGAATATTGTAATAAAGCTATTTGCGTCTGTATGTTCCCGTGACCGTAGTGCGAGTTGGACAATTGATCGCAGGATATCAATATCTGGGTCTCGGCTCAGCTCTTATTCGGCTACTATCATAGCCAGGCTCACCTGAAATAGAATACTGCACATCCACATCGTGCTGCTTCTCCAACACAGGCCTCAATGCCTGCCGATCCGGCGACAGGCGATCGATAATCTGCGAAAAGTCGCGGTTGAAATTGGTGAGGTCAGGAGGCAGGACGCGTGTGAAGGACGGGTCGTCATTGTCGATGTCCAAGTCCCCGTTGTCCTCGCCGCCGGACGACATGGCGATGCATGGACGAGACCAGTTGTGAAATTCCTGATGTTGTCACCCTCGAGTCTAAGACGATTGTTCCGGCATTGAGACTGTGATGGGGCGGCTGAGGTTCGATGAGATGGAGCCGTTGCCCGGGGAGCCCCTGGCGAGAATTTGTTTACACGAGCAAGGTTCAGGGTCAGCCCTGCGTCGGTCCACGCGAGAACTTCAGGAACGCGTCGTGGGTCATGGCATTCATCACCGCAAGTCAGGAGACTTGAGTTGACGAAAATCGTTTGGTAGAAAGGTAGGATTGCCAATGCTGTCGCAAATGCAAAAGGTGTCAGTCACTAAATAAGATTGAGCAGCTGGAGTAATTATTTGATTCACTACGGGCCAGAGAGATAGCCAACCAAGAAGCAAATACAAAACCTGATTCTGCAAATGGTTAAAACCAAATATATTAATAAAACGAATGAATGTACAGCTCGGAATTGCTACGAAATAAGACTAAAAGTACTGTATCTGAACCAAGAATGTTCAAGTGTTGCTGGTGTCGACAAGTTAACGGACCCCTGACAGGTCTCCAGCTCATCAATCCACCGACAGTCTGAAAGGCGACGACTCGCACGAAGATGACACACGCACAGGCTGATCGCGCAGATTTCCAGCGAGTGGCAGTTCGTGACGACAGCACGTTACGGTGTACGGTTAGGAATGAATGTGAAGTGACCGCTTAAGTAGCGTAGAGCAGACAGTTTCGGGCCGGGCATCGACAATCGCATCGCTGCTACGGACTGCAAAAATGCAGTGGAATATTTGTTGACAATGGGTTTACGTTGCCTTGGGAGCCAATTGGAGGCGCTGACGAGATTGCATGCATTTATTTCGAAGGGCACACGTGCCTCGGGAAAGGCGGAGGATAGGGCAAACATTGTTCGCGTTTTTGGTTGCCGGCCCGGCGGCGGCGAGCGGAGAGCACGTGCAAACAATGTTGCACAAGACCGCGCCAGTCGCGGCGCAGTGTGCCTGCACGTCGCACACATGTTGCACAACAACAAATCAACAATCGGCCCGCAAATGCGCCTCCATCGTCCAGCAGAACATAACAAAATATCCCTTCGCATGGGAGGCCAGCAGTCTTTAAAAGGAGACACCGTTCCCCAGCGCGGTCTAGGCACATCTCCCATCCGATCGCATTTGTCAGTACCTGTTCGTTTTCTCTCTAACCCTAACCCGAGTATTGACCAATTTCGGTCGCACAAGTGTCGCGCGCTCTGTTCTTGTTCGATCGTCAAACGTCAAGCGCTTCTTTCTTATCTGTCTATCGTCCCGTCGCAGAGTCTTCCTTTGCCTCTACTGTGACACACACCAACCAACAATACATAGATAATATTCTGTCACAGCCTATACATCCTCACAGAATCTTCGCAATATGGCCGCTCCTAACTACAACACTATCAATGAGGATTCTCCTTTGATCAAGTCCCAGCAGGTGGGTCTTTCGTCGGTGTCTTCCACTGCTGCTGAGTCCAATGAGATCCCGTACGCTCCTTCTGCCAGTGTTGTCCGCACCGTGTTCGGCAGCGACTATGAGAACTACACCTTAACCGAGAAGGCTGCTTCCTTGATCACTACCAACCGGAGAAAGCGCCCCGTCTTTTCTCTCATCCTGGGCACTATCTTCGCCATGCTAGTTGTCACTCTCTCGCTCTGCCTTCTCCGTGGCTATGGAGACTACTCCAACTATAAGTCCACTCACGACCTTCCCCGCCGTGTCAACATCACTGCTATGGTCAACGGTGACTACTACTACTCTTCCCACTCAGACTACGGTTATACGACCACGACCACGTCCGACTACACAGCGACTTACACGAGCGCACCAACTTTCACTCCATAGGCGCTCTCTCGTCCTGTCTTAGTTTGCCGGTTCGCCGGCTGTGTTTCTCACGAGGAATATGATCTTTGTGTTTAGTTTTATGGTCTGATCGCATGCATCCAGCATCTTAATGATTTGCCTTGTTCTTTTTGCATATGATATATTGATGTCATTTGTTGGTCATTTCTACATTGTGTATTCTACTTGGTTTGTTAGTCCTTTGCATTTATATTGGGGTGGTGTTTCGCTTGCATAGTTTGCATGGTACACGAAAGATTTGTTAGACTTCTATTAGAACGTGGGTATAAATGCGGTGGAAACTTGTTAAAATCACGACAGCGGAAGTTCTTGGATTCGTCACAGTTTGTTTGTTGACCTATAACGATGGATTTGGCTGTTACTGATATGATCGCGCCGTATGTTTAGATATGGTTGTACTTAAACTTAATGACATTAGTCGAATGCACTGAGCTTTGCGCATCCGCTTATTGTTCGTAATGGTTACTGTAAATTGACCTCTTTTAATGAAAACTATGCGCGACGATAACTTTGTGTGACGACAATAATCTTTGAAGCGTCATGGCTAGATCTGTGGTCCTGTTCTTGACTGGGTCAACGCATATATATGGTACGCTAACAATGCACCCAATACTCCTTGTACATCTCTATACTCTAAGGCATGCCTCCAGTATATACAAGACTTCCAATGCCTGGCTTGCTGATCACAAGTGCATCTTCCAAAGCAGCGTCTGAAATACCTGGGAATCTCACCCTATAATATCGTTCTATCAGCGCATTTTTAACGTCTTGGACCTTCTGAGACGTTACCAAGTGAACAGAGCACCCGCCGAACCCGGCACCAGTCACCCGACTACCATAGCTTCCACTACTTCTAGCGATTTCGCAAATTTCATCCAATTCCTTGCATGAGCTATTGTATAACCCTCGCAGCGAATCGTGGCTCTTGTTCATTAACTGTCCTAGATCGTGAAATAACGATACAGAATCGACTGGTGGATGCCGCAGAAGCGTCAAGTATTGTAAAACTCGCAGTGCCTCCTCGTACACGTGAAGCGCGCGACTATACAATTGCAATTTCTCAAACCGAACTAATTATGAAGACCCTTAGGAATCACACGTTTACACTCATTTTTTTCAGGGGATTTGCGTACCTGGGGTCTTGGATAAAAATCGATCGTGCAACTGATCGACAGTAATGCCGAGCTCTTCAGCAGCCTCGGCCGTCGTATATCCGTCAGTTTGGACAAACACTGTCCTCACTAGTTTGGCCATTCGTTCTAACCTGATTGTTCCTTCCAAGACTTCTCCATCCCATGGCAGCGCACCCTCATATTCCTTGTAATACGCTTCCATAAACCCACGCAGCGTCCCGGTTCCGATACCGCTGTCTTGAGGTATCGAAACAGAGTATTTGTGCGCCAGAATCTCGGCTGCAAGCGACACTTCGACGACACGAAGGTTGTAGTTGATTGGTGCAGTCTCGTGCTTATTTGCCGTGACCAGCGAATTTGCGATTAAGAATACCAACTGCGGCTCGGTGTCGGGGAATTTGAAAGGCGTGCATTCCAGCTGGGGCTGAAATTGGACATACCTATCCTCATTAGTAACACCGTCCATCGATCTGCAGAATAATAAACGTACTCACAATGCATGATCGCGTTTGCCAAATACACTTGCACTCTGATCCATGCCTCCGGAAAATACTCCCAAATGCCGTTCGCTGACTATAGCCAGCGTAGTCAATTGCTCTTTGGACACACTGGTGATGCCATTCGCCCGCAAGGTCGCAAGCGCAGCTGCACAGATAAACGCTGCACTGCTGCTCAGTCCGGCAGCAGCCGGCACTGTGCCGTCAACCAAAACGTCCATACCCACCGGCAGTTTGGAGCTAGGTCTGGACTCGGACAAATACTGATGCGCGACCAAGTGACCACACTTGAAATAATTCGCCCACGTCGTCACTGTCGGATCGATCGAAACGAAAGCCCCATCGTCGGGGAGCGCAAACGATTCCTGCTCGAACTTGGAGTCGCCGTTCAGCAGATTGATCTTGCGCGAATCGTTCTTGGAAACGAGGATCACAATATCGGCTTCGATCGCCATTGGCAGAACAGCGAAATAGCAATAATCGATGTGCTATAGCGGCAGATTAATAAACTATAGCGTACCTACTACTGGGATAGCCATACTTCTCCAATTAGATTAACCCGTCCCGGGCTCCTACTAACAAAATCCGGATATTCGCCATAGGATTCTTTGAACCTCTCGAACAACTTCCGATACCGCGGGGCGTGATCTGACGTCCGGTAGATCTCTGAAAGAGACGACACCTCTGGGACAAGATCGATCTCAGGGGTCATAGCAACAGATTCCCCAGTCTTTGAGCTACCTATTAGTTTGTCGAAATGTTAAGGCGCTTGCGTTCTGTTAGATTGATCGCCGCCGAACAAATGCCCCCTTTCTGCAACGTAATCGTGCAGCAATTTAACTGTTTACAAAGTGCGCCCCCTGAGTCCGCAGCCCGCACAAATGACTCGCGACAATACAATCCGATATCAAGTTCTGCTAGCTAACGCCAAGTGATTGCCTATATTCATTATTTGCTACAGGTTGCTCTAAATGCAATGAAGTTTTATTTTGTACGAACCAGCTACACTAAAACGATTTAGTACCAAGACAGGGCATTTTCTAAACCAAAACCCTGGGACCTTACGCAACCACATGAAGAACAGATAACGAATGTTGTCATTCATACGCATACGTGTAAATCAATTAATTAAGCTAGTTCGATCGTCAGCGCTAAAAATTAATAATATGTTCAAAGAGGACATACTGAGCATATACTTCGGACCATCACCACCTTCTGGGCATACCCAGTTAATATCTTGGGCGGGAACTTTGATATCGCACGTCTTGCAATGAATGCAGTTTTGCGAATTGATCTGGAACCGCACACCTTCCTTTTTCGTCTCATCAGGAATGTATTCATACACGCCAGCAGGACAGAACCGACTCTCAACGCCCTGGTACTTCGGGTAAGACGACGTCGTGTGCGCGTCCTAGTTTGATGTTAGCAGCAGTTTAACAAACGTTCGGATTGTGAAGCACATACCCAGTCCTTAACCTGCAAATGCACAGGTTCGTCTTCGTTGTGCATCGTTCCTGTTCGCGCGACACTAGTCAACAGATCAAAGCTGAGCTTGCCATCCGGCTTCGGGTAATCAATCGGCTTGAACTTGTCCGCCGGTTGCGTAGACGCCGCGTCCGACGCCTTGTGGTGAAACGTCCATGGGACGCGACCCTTCAATAGGAGAGTGTCCAGACCCGAATACAGGATGCCGCCATACATGCCTAGCGGATTGTGGAAAGACGGCCTGACATTTCGGACTTCGTTCAATTCTTCAAAGATCCACGATTTCTTAAAATTGTCCTCATAGTCATATAGCGCAATAGCTGACTCGTTCGTGGTGTCCGATGTGATAGCGTTATACGCGCTTTCAGCTGCAAGCATGCCACTTTTCATCGCAGTATGAGTGCCCTTAATCTTGGGGACGTTGACGAATCCAGCTGAACACCCGATGAGCGCACCGCCGGGGAATATGAGTTTCGGGACGGACTGTAGACCACCTTCATTGAGAGCACGAGCACCGTACGAAACGCATGTGCCATTCTTGAGCACATTGGAATAAATAGGATGGTGCTTCATCCGCTGGAATTCACGGAATGGAGATATCCATGGATTTGCATAGTCCAATCCCACGACAAGACCGACGCTCACTAGACGCTCGCCGAAATGATACATAAATCCACCACCATACACCTTCGAGGTCAGCGGCCAACCCATAGTGTGCAAAACTTCGCCTTCCCGCCAATTCTCCTCGGGAACCTCCCATACCTCTTTAAGACCGATACCATATGTCTGATCATCCTTTCCTCGTCGTAGATCGTACTTCTTGATCACGCCCTTGGTTAACGATCCATGGCAGCCTTCTGCTAGCAGAGTGACTTTTGCTCTGAACTCCATACCACGCTGGAAATTGTCTTTTGGAGCACCTGCTCTTGAAACACCCATATCATTCGTCGCAATACCCGCAACAGCTCCACTTTGGTCAAATAGAAGCTTCGTCCATTAACGCTTGTCCAGATCTGAAATTGCCACATAAACTCACCTCGTTAACTGAAAACCCAGGATAAACTTCCACACCGAGCTCCTCAGCCTTAGCAGCTAACCATTTCACGACCTCGCTGAGACTGACAATGTAATTCCCGGAATTGTGCATCTGCGGCGGCTCAGGTAATGGGATCGAGTATTTCTCGGTTAAGAATCGCATCTTGTTCGACTTAACCGGGGTCAAAGTTGTTGGTGGGTCTTCCAGCCAGTCGGGCAGTAGCTCTTTTAGAGCCTTTGGCTCGATAACAGCTCCTGAAAGTGTGTGATTGCCTATCTTTCACTTGTAAGAAAATCCTCTCAATTTAATAAATTTGCATGTGATTCGGAGGAACTGCGTACCCATATCGCTCGCCTTCTCCAACAGAACGACGCGCACTTGCTTGCCGCGCTCCAGCTCCAGCTGCTTTAATCGAATCGCAGCAGCAAGGCCAGCAGGGCCTCCACCAACAATAACGACGTCAGCCTCATCCTCCTCCCGCGGCTCCTGCAGCATCGCGCTCTCATCCTCCGACAGATTGCGTCGGAAAGCGGTCGTTCGATACGTCCGCTCGTACGTGAAGCTCGTGAGTTGTTGGCTGACCACTACGCGTCGGTGAATTGCTGTTGAAGGCATCCTCACTAGGGAGTACATGGAGCTAGGTCGCAAGTGCATTGTTGGGGTCGTTTGCCTTCCTTCCTCGAATTTCCGTGATTCGCAGACCAGAGTCCGCCGAATGTCCAAGATATGTATTGCCGCAGTCACACGAATCGGCTCGTGAATCGAAAGCACTGACACTAGGGGATCGGCAACTTTTCGTGGGCCGCTAGCTGGTTAATGCCCGAGAAATTTGCGGAGAACGCAACGCCGAGATGGGCATGCAACTGGTTCGATCAGCTGAGCCGCGGCAATTGGTTCGCGAATCTACGAATAAGGTTTGTACGATCTAATAGGGAGTCAGCCTGCCATTCCTCTTTGGGACTAGTATAAAGTATACTCAGTATCATAACTGAAGGGGATGCGGCTATCTCAGACGTATTAATTGCCACAACCTATTGCATAGCCACGTCAAGCTTTCTCTCGATTAGCAAACTCTACTTGGTTAATAACGTTATTATGTTCTTCCGACAGCACACTCACACACTCACATAACCCAGTGTACCTCTTTCCATATTTGCTTATTCCTCATATTTGTAGTAAGTTATGTCTTCGTTCGCTGTATCTACCATCGCTTGTATTTTGCTCGTTGTCTGCGCTGGCTAGCCATCTCCTGCTATGACTTCCGGTTCAATAATTTTGAGCATCGGCCGGGGAAAACTCTATCATGTTTCCCTTGGCTGCAGTTGTGGGTCTATTCTCGGATAGGCTAAAAGATTGACGCCTTCAAGCTATTGTCTCTCATGTTGATCAACAAGCTGCGTATGATCCCCGACTCGTGATTTAAGCAACTTGAAGTTTAATAAGGCGTCCGCAGCCGCACCATCTCCATCCAGTAAGGCAAGGGTATCCTGAACGGCCAAGTTTTGCTCGCGGAATGGCCACCTCAAAATATTGATTGTAATGAGATTGGTTACCACAGTCTCAACAACAGACATCGAAAACACGTTACGTCGGCGAGAAGATCTAGTTGTCATGAAAGAGCATCAAAATGTTAAATCCTAGAACTAGATAATAGCTTATTAGAGTTTTTGAATTATCGAACAACAGAACCAGAATGCTTATCTATTAGCCCTTCCTCCATCCATGACTATTATCCGGTATTCCACGTTTCGTTGCTCGACAAAACTAAGGACCCCGATATTCCGTTTCGGAAACCCGCTGCCTGCAGTGGAAATTGACAATGCGACAGAATATGAAGTCGACGAGGTCCTAGACTATCAATCGACATTGCAAGTTATATTATCTAAGTGCCTAGAAAGTCTACGAAGAGTACGAGTGCAACTACGAGCCCATTGAGTACCTTATAACGCATTGGCCAAATTAATGTCAATTATAATAGCTCTCGGGAGTTCGCTTGGAAGGCTGGAATACTGTCATGAACAGTGTTCCCGACTGTAGTATAGGATACTGGAGGTGAATGTGTGGGGATTCGAAGATGTGGGTGATGTCTCTTACAATTTTGCTTCCGCCCTTGCTAACATGTTGTTTGACATTTGATCAACTGACTCCAAATGTTATTGAAGACGAACAACATGGAGGGCTAGGAAAGTTGGTTTGCCATGAGGACGTAAGTAGTCACCTTTCTGTACGAAATGAATTGAGTTGTTATGTGCTATCGACAAGAAACCCAGAAATTCCTCCATCTAGTAGGTTTCTGGTAGCCAAGGCGAGGGTCCAATGAATCAAGTGGTTACGTCAGATATCGGATGTTCCATAAGTTATATGTTTAGGTTCGTTCTCGGAAGAAACCTTTGCACCACTATCTATAAACAACAAAGCTAGTTATTGCCATCAGTTACGGAACGAGAGCATAACTCGCGATTACTCGATTTTTTGTGTCTTGGATATTCCAGACATTACTGATATTGTAGGAATGCCGTTTTGGATGAATTTGATGCGGCATTGCGACCAGCATTTAGAGAGGTCATTCTTCATGAACTTGATTTGGCTCTTCCCCATTGAATAAGAACATTGGAGTTACTACGAATTCAAAAACTGTCTTTAACAACGCGGAACCAATTTGCAATAGCGTCGAATAAGAACATGGAATATCGCAGTAGTCCGGGTAGCGAATTATAGGAAGTTTGCAATTGACGTTATGCGCGAAGCAATCCGAGATGAAGGGGAAGAGAAGAAGAAAGCAAGCGGAGCCAGGTTAAGAAAGGTAGTTGTAGTTACTAAAACTTGCTGTTGGGGCTGCATGCTGTTGGTATCGACATACCTTCCACGCTGATTTTTTGTTTCCTGGACGTAAGTTCAAGGTTTATTTCCTTCACACTGCAGGGCTGCACACGAATAAAATTTGTAAGATTTTGCTTGTTCGTTATTCGACTTTTTGCGCAACTCATATTCGTATTCTTTAGGGGGTCTTATTCGTATTCGATTCGCAATTATTCGCAGTAAGGTAAGGTAAAAGCCAATGGACACCGAGTGTTGTTGCTTCGTCTTAGCTCCTGGGTTGGCATCTATACACACGTTTGTCAACGATTTTGCTTCTCACCGGTACTTTGAAGATGGAAATGTTCTAATGGTACATGAGTCAGTGACAAGGGAGAAAACTAGCTACTATCGTGGTGGAGAACACGTAGTGATGACTATCCGCGAATGGCAGCTGCCGCCAGAGATTATTTAGCTATACCAGCCTCGTGAGTGTCAGTAGAAAGATTGTTTAATAGTGGCCGCAACCGCGATTTACTAGGCTCTCGGAGGAAGGTGTTGACCGCGGAGACTGCGAGGCGTCTGGTGTTGCTGTGAGATGTCTATAATCTGAGGATGTTAGTACTATTTAGGATTTACGAACAATTACGACTAATGCATATTTTATTCGTACGAATATTATATAAGCAGCCGGCAACAATTTATTCGTATTCGGCTTACGAATACTCGTAAAAGTCGTTATTCATGTGCACCCTTACAGCACAGAAAGAGTCAGCAGCTAAGCTGGACAAGAACGAGACTAAAGACTGCGTCTTGATGGTACCTACGTCTTGGTCGAAGATGATTTAAGCGGATGATCATATAAAGCTGAAATGATGATATCCAAGGTTGTGATTGATAGAGGATCTCCATGTCCTTGTAGGTCCAGTCATTGCTTCATGCGAAGTGGTCACAAAGGTGAGAGGTGATCTACAGATCTACATGATCAACGTGATAAACGAGACTCACTGTTCATGGTGGCTGTGAGTGGAATACATATCTGTAAATATAGGATCGTTTGACTCAGTTGTGGGCAAGGCAATTACTGCGTGAATCATGAGACTTTACTCGCCGGGGGGGGGGGGGCGAAGGGGGGGTGGACTAATGATGCAATTGATTGTAGATAGGTTGGAAAATCATCGCGTCCGAAGCAAAATTTATGACCTACAGGCTGTCGCGGTGAACATCCGAGATACTAGTCCCAATGAGGAATGGTCGGCTTCCTCTCTCGCATCCACATTTGGATGATCCTCAGTCGAACAGCCTTGCACGTGATCCGCTTGTGTACGTGAACAGAGTGGAACGATAATCGTCTGCAGTCGACATATACACACTGCTGACATAAGTAGGTTTCAGTTTATTTGCTCGTTTTTTTCTTTCTTTGTCGATTAAGATTAAATAATCATTTGTATTATATTCTCATAAAAATCCAAAACGAAATCCAAGGCGACCATCAAGTGGGAGAGGTAAATCAACATATGCTCGAGACACCGCCAGTATCTACGCCACGTGATGTCCGTATCACAAACAATACCAAAGTATCCACCAAATACTCCGAACTCCTGAAAATGCAAAGCTCACAATACGAGAATGAACCAGTGAGGACAGACGACGCAAAGGAAAAAGTGCAGAACAAAACAATGAAACGATGCAAAAATGCAGAACACGAGAATGCAATATGGCAAATGATTGAAACTGAAAAATGCAAAATTATGAGAATGCACCGACGAATCCAAATGCAAATGGGAATGCAAATTGCAAAATGCAAATGGAAGTCAAAATGAAGATGGAAATAAAATTGAAGTTGGAAATGAATTTGAAATTGAAATTCAAGTCAACTCGGAAGAATGCAAAAAAAAGATCCAAAACCAACCAACAACGCCTGGAAATGCAAGGACTAACCAAAATGCGAAACAAAGTCATATGAAAACGATTTCAACGAACAGACAATTGCTGATAAACAGAAAAACAGTTCTCACCACATACAAAAGCGAGACTAAACATGAATGATGCCATGGGGATTGATGCAAATTGCCTCACATGCACGAAAGAGGATCTCGAGCCATGCAGCAACAACACCAACAGATAAATTATTGAACAAGTGAATACGTATAAAGGCCATCAAGTGGGGTGAAAGATGCTTAACGCTCTCGTCTATTCCCAGATGAGCTTTGGATTCTATCCTCCTTGAGTGAGTGAGATCCAACAAGTCGACACGCCGATATGTTTAAACACCAAACATGCTTGTTCGCGATGACAGGCATCTACCCCTCTAGAACGAGCGACCAGTACATACTTCACCCCACGCCCCAGCAGCGCAAAGAAACTCCTCGAACGCCACCGATACAAGATCATTTGCAAAGAGTCCAAAGCAGATGGCGTACCCACGACCGCAGCATCAGCAATTTAGTAAAGCCCGAAGAACAAGGCGACGAGAGAGACGATGCTCATGGTCGCGTACAAGGAAACGGCGCGCAGCTCGGTAGCCTCACCTTCGAACTGGACTGGACGACTTGTAGGAATGCTGGTATTCCTTGGAGGAGCGATTGCGGAGGTAACGCCTGTTGCTGCAGTCAGAGAAGCAGCAACTGTCTCTGTCTCGATCTCTGTCTCGATCTCTGTCTCGATCTCGATCTCGGACTCGATCTCTGTCTCGATCTCTGTCTCGATCTCCGTCTCGATCTCTGTCTCGATCTCTGTCTCGATCTCTGTCTCGATCTCTGTCTCGATCTCCGTTTCGATCTCGGTCCTCGTGACGTTCATAATCGTGGTCAACGTCGCTGGAATTGTCGATGTGATGTTGAACGGCGTCGTAGTCGACGTACTCGACGAGGTAGTGACGCTTGAGGATTTCTCCGACGAGGTGGTCGAGGTTTCTTTCTCAGTTGATGAGGAAGTTTCGGTCGTCTTAGTCTCAGTCTCAGTCTCAGTCTTAGTCTCAGTCTCAGTCTCAGTTTCCGTCTCGGTCTCGCTCTTAAACCCGAGCCCGTCTGCCTGCCTCTTTATCCAGGGCTTCTTTAGCTTCTCCTTCTCCTTCTTCTCTTTCTCTTTCTCTTTCTCCTTCTCCTTCTCCTTCTCCTTCTTCTCTTTCTCTTTCTCCTTCTCCTTCTCCTTCTCCTTCTCCTTCTCCTTCTCCTTCTTCTCTTTCTCCTTCTTCTCCTTCTCCTTCTCTTTCTCCTTCTCTTTCTCTTTCTCCTTCTCTTTCTCCTTCTCCTTCTCCTTCTTCTCCTTCTCCTTCTCCTTTTCCTTCTTCTCTTTCTCCTTCTCTTTCTCCTTCTCTTTCTCCTTCTCTTTCTCCTTCTCCTTCTCTTTCTCTTTCTCTTTCTCCTTCTTTTTCTCTTTCTCTTTCTCTTTCTCTTTCTCTTTCTCTTTCTCTTTCTCTTTCTTCTTCTCTTTTTCCTTCTTCTCTTTCTCTTTCTCCTTCTCTTTCTCTTTCTCCTTCTCCTTCTCTTTCTCCTTCTCTTTCTCTTTCTCCTTCTCTTTCTCTTTCTCCTTCTCCTTCTTCTCTTTCTCTTTCTCTTTCTCTTTCTCCTTCTCGTCGGGCTTCCCAGGCTTCTTGAAATCGAAATCAGGCTTCTTGAACTCCGGCAACTTCTTCTTCTTCTTCTTCTCCTCAGGCTTCTTCTTCTCCTCCTCCTTCTCTTTCTCCTTCTTCTTCTCCTTTTCTTTCTCCTTCTCCTTCTCCTTCTCCTTCTCCTTCTCCTTCTCCTTCTCCTTCTCCTTCTCTTTCTCCTTCTCCTTCTCTTTCTCCTTCTCTTTCTCTTTCTCTTTCTCCTTCTCCTTTTCCTTTTCCTTTTCCTTTTCCTTTTCCTTCTCCTTCTCCTTCTTCTCCTTTTCCTTTACCTTCTCCTTTTCCTTTTCCTTCTCCTTTTCCTTCTCCTTTTCCTTCTCCTTTACCTTCTCCTTTTCCTTTTCCTTTTCCTTTTCCTTCTCCTTCTCTTTCTCCTTCTTCTCCTTCTCCATCTCCTTCTCCTTCTCCTTCTCCTTCTCCTTCTTCTCCTTCTCCTTCTCCTTCTCCTTCTCCTTCTCCTTTTCCTTCTCCTCCTTCTCTTTCTCCTTCTTCTTCTCCTTCTCCTTCTCCTTCTCCTTCTCTTTCTCCTTCTCCTTCTCCTTCTCCTTCTTCTCCTTCTTCTCCTTCTCTTTCTTCTCCTTCTCTTTCTCCTTCTCCTTCTCTTTCTCTTTCTCCTTCTCCTTCTCCTTCTCTTTCTCCTTCTTCTCTTTCTCCTTCTTCTCCTTCTCCTTCTCCTTTTCCTTCTCCTTCTCCTTCTCCTTCTCCTTTTCCTTTTCCTTTTCCTTCTTCTTCTCTTTCTCCTTCTCCTCAGGTTTCTTTTTTTCGGGCTTCTTCTCCGGCTTCTCCGGCTTCTTCCATGGCATTTTTGGCCAAGATCCCTTGAAATCCTTTACATTTTCCAACTCCTGGAAATGTTCCGCCTGAGCTTCAGGTAGTTGGGCATGGACGTATTGGGAGGCTGCCGCGATGACGACAGCCGAGGATATCAAGGCTGAGTATCTCATATTGTTCGTGGGATTATGCGAATGTGTACAGAGGGTATAGGAGATAGGGGCATGTGTGTGGGCCGGCCGATGGGCTCTTATAAATTAACACCACCCTTGTCTTGCCAAAATGGAAGAAGGCTGCAACCTCATCGTGGCTGAGCAGTTGGCCAACTGGGAATCATTTACTAAATTATAGGTGATCTGCAAGAAGTGACAGACAGATCATCCGCTGATCGCCACGACTTCGATGCTCACTTGCTGGGTGGCAACAAGGTAGCCTAGTTGACAAGGAGAGTGTTGGGTGCACTACGCGGTACGCGTGGGAGAACGCGTAAATCCTTTCCTGGCCGGGTAATTAATGCACGTAAATAGAGCCATGGCCGGGTAACTTACAGCGGTCTTAAATGGCAAGGTTTAGCTTAGCAGGCATGGCCTGGGTGACCTTCTGCACACTCATGTAAGGCAATTTTATAGCCACGCAGTTTGTGCCGTCCGTTGCTAAATGCCTGCCAATGGTGGCCAGCGACGTAAGAAGCAAGAAACAAACAAATCATCTATTCCACAAGACCCCTGCGTTCCCTGCTAACACATGTCTGCCTCGTCCACTGTCCGTTAAATAAATACTCTCTGACGTCTTGTCACCGCGTCCGGAGACCTGCGTGTTAACTTCCCAGTCATCGCGCGTGTGGTGTGGCTACCTGTGAACGCTCTTGGTCTGGCCCGGGTTCTGTGGCTCCTCGTTTCACCCGCTGTCTCCGGTACATGAACACCCCTTATTTGCTCGCAGCATTTCGTCGACTAGCCTATTGCTAACAAACTAGCACGCTGCAATTTTGTGATTTGGGACGGTCAAGTACGATCGCTCACATCGGAGATCTCTGGTTGGGTTTTGCGCGCAGTAAACGATCCAAGTGGGCGCCTCTTGCACACGTCTGCCATTCGATTTTCTACCAGATTTCGTGTCTCTGCAGGCCATCGTGCGCTTGAGGTATGACCTTTTACTATTGCTGGGCGAGCGGGTTCATATTTAGAGAGCCGCGTTGGTGCTACGAATCTCTTATTGAGGTCTTTCATGTGTGGCTTATATCCAAAACTAGGATCACGCACTGTACGAGCCATCGTCACATCTCACAAGATGGCAGCAGCATCCAATCAGCCACCTCTGGAAACTCTGCCAGAGGTCCCATCTGTGTTGTATCCAGGTGCTGCGGTGGTAGATATGCAGCCAATTGGCAAGGAGGGCATTAAATTTGGAAACTATACATTAGGTACCACTCTAGGAGAAGGTGAGTTCGGCAAGGTGAAACTTGGATGGCGTCGCGACGGAAAACATCCAACAGAGGTAATTAATTTTTCTTCTGCTTTGTGTTTCCCAATTATTGATACATTTGTGTAGGTGGCCGTCAAACTCATCAAGAAAGAGAGCATCCCTCCTATGTCGAATAGGGAAGCTAAGTTCCAGCGAGAAATCATAGTTCTGCGGCATCTTCGGCATCCTAATATTGTGCGATTACAAGAGATCGTCCAAAACGAAAAATACATTGGCATCGTCCTAGAGTACGCGTCAGGGGGCGAACTCTTTGATTATATCCTAGAGCACAAGTATCTAAAGGACAACTCTGCTTGCAGATTATTTGCTCAGCTCGTTTCTGGTGTCGATTACTTGCATTCCAAAGGAATAGTTCATCGCGACCTCAAACTTGAAAATTTGCTTTTAGACAAGCACAAAAACATCATCATTACCGATTTCGGATTCGCTAATGTCTTCAATCCGGACGATATCATGAGCGGCAGACAGACCGCCGATCTAATGAGCACGAGTTGTGGTTCACCATGCTATGCTGCCCCTGAATTGGTTGTCAGCGAAGGGAAATATTCAGGGAGAAAAGTTGACGTCTGGAGTTGTGGCGTTATCTTGGCAAGTGTTTTCAGCGCCTTTTCTTCGCAGCATGTCCTAACTTATGTAGTATGCGATGCTTGCGGGATACTTGCCATACGACGACGATCCAGAAAATCCAAACGGAACGAACATCACCCAGCTATATAGATACATTACTACAACGCCTTTAACATTTCCGGAATACGTGAAGCCAATGCCTCGAGACTTGCTGCGTCGCATATTAGGTATTTCCCCATATATTCCCATATTATGTGTTTTAACTAACAGCTGCGCAGTTGCAAATCCTGAAGACAGAGCTGACCTCCTTGAGGTTCGGGCACACTCATGGCTATTGCCATACTCCAAGTTTCTGTCAGTTACACCAAAGCAGTGGGAGGAAATGCTCACTCCAGAGAGGATTGAGAAAACTTCTCGTCATCCAAGAGAGCGGCACAGCTATATGAGGACGTCGCATTATTCGATGATTGTACCAGATAGACCGCGGACACAGAATATTACTCCATCGACAGTATCAGAGAAGTATCGGTCATATCAGCAACCAGCTACACGTGGTATTAGTGATCTTAGTAATGTTGATGATATTGAGAATGTGCAGCACCAGTTGCATCAAACTACCATTAGTCAAGCACCACGTCAGGCTACCAGATACGAGAAGCGGCACACTGTGCAACTTGAGTACTCTAAGCCACCAACGCACACGCCAAGAACAATGGAGATTCTCAGAGAGCCAGCCAGTCTGCTGATAGAACCAACTGTCCAGTATAGCCAAGTATCGATACAGCCTCCTGTTGCTGAAGAGGCAGTAACTGCAGAAGTGGATGCCGTAGTTCCTGTCTCCACTAGTGGAGTGCAGAGCACTCGTATGACAGATACCATGGTAGCATCTGTCGAAGAAAGTTCCAAGTCTTATTCCCGTGCAACAGAGTCTTCCAAGTTACCGGTACCCACGCGCAAGGCTAGGCCAACTACATTTCAATTTATTCCGAAGGAAGCCACTAGCACGGAACCAGGCCCGATTGGTGCTCCTATTCTGGGGCAAGCATCAGCGTCGTCACCTCCAGTTTCATCCAGAAAGAGGGAGCGACCTCGTAGCATGTTTAGTCACTCACTGCCCCCGGTGCAGGTGGATATATCCCGCAGGCGTGCCGATGGTGAAGTCATGGCTCCCGGAATAGCTACCAAGCGGCCCACAATAGAACCTGCCGTTAGAGGGCATAGGCGTGGTACGTCGAGTATCGGATATGGAGCCGAGAAGTTGTTCGGCAGGATTTTGGGCTCGACATCTACGAACACTGTACAGACGGCGACTGTTGGTGCGAAGAATCCCGCAGGTGTACCGCCGCGATTCAGCACATCCATCAGAAAACCAGATTACGTTCCTCCTGCTAGAGTTGATGCTCACAAGCGCTATAGTTTGGTCGGCAATATTGGCGCTAAACATGAGAAATCCCTGTCAGTTGCTTCACCGGACAACGTGCGCGTCCAGCAGCGTATGGCTCACACCAGTCCGAGTCAGATTAAATCGCCTCCAGCAGTTGCAAAGACTACGCAGAAGAAGAAGTTGCATAGCAAATACGAAGAGAAGAACGTGCAGCCCGCAAGTGGACCAGCCAGGAAAGTTATGGACTTCTTCAGGAGAAGAGGAACTGCAAAATCCGGCATCGTGGTCGACGAAAGGAATAGAAATTAATTCATACAAGTTTGATTTGTTTCGGTTGAATGCTTGCTTCTTTATTTTTTATGGGTACAAAAGCAATTTAATAGCAGGTTCCTACAAGCCAAGAGATCTAATTAGGGGATGCATTAGCGAGGCCTGCGGCTAGCTTATTTCATCATGTGGGAGCTGTGTACTATACTGCGGAAGTCTTACATTCTTAGATGTCCTTACTCATTTACATGAAATTTTTTTATTTTGCGACGTCATTTCAATTTTGGTTATTTCGAGGGGGAACTACTGACGTAGTCTACTGTTATACATTACGACTCCGTCCGCGAAAATTCTATATCATCGCTTGTTGCAGTGTTCACGTCTTGGGTTTGTCATTCATCCATCTTTCCATATCGTCGTCATGATGTGGGTGATTCTTTTTGCGAATACCTGTGTACCATTAGGCAATATATATACCTACGAATAGAAATTACCATGTACTTGAACTATTTCAGTGTACTTGCAAGAGAAATTACAACGTAGAATTATTTGCAGCATACTCGCAACCAATTTAACTTTATTGTACCATATACGTCTTAGGAGTTTGCGCTACTTCTAAGTAAAGAGCTGTCGACGACAGCTTAATAACGTGTTGCTGACCATAGGTGAAAAGGGCAAAATTTCAAGTTTTGCAGATTGCAAAAATTGAATTTTAACGCCATGCCCCCCACGAATTTTGTTATTGAGTTTTCCCGAGGAGGAACATAAATTATAGCCTGGCTCCATCCGCTCCCTGACAGTCTTGCTCATTGCACTTAAGACCAATTCCCTTATACACATCGATCTTTTGATACCAAAATTTGGATCAACACGAGATATGCATGTACTTGTAAGATATGCAGCATTGGTAACAAAGTAAATATTGTTGCGGTAACTGACTATCGACAGGTTACCAATGACGATGGACCACCAGGTTCCGACTCGCCGTTCGTAGACTACTTTATCGACGCATTGAAGAAGTATACAGATTGGAATATTAGCGTCGCGTTACCTGACTGTCAGAAGTATGACTTGCCGTATTCAATACTGGCTAAACAAGGACGAGGAACTAATGTCCATTTAGATCATGGATTTCAAAGGCTCACGTTATTGGCCACACCATGACTGCTAGGTACATAGCATCTGGTCTTATCCGATGATTCAAATAACTAATTGAGCGCAGCTATATCACGCCATCCCCAACACCAGGCGAGCCTTACGAAGGACCGTACTACAAGAAAAGGAATCAGGGAGTGGAAGAATGGGCGTTACTAGACGGCACCCCAGCCTCATGCGCACAAGTCGGCATTCACCATTTGTTCAAAGATAAGGGACCTGTCAATCTTGTTCTCTCCGGTCCGAATTTTGGTCGAAATTCGTCGGCGCTATTTATTCTCTCCAGCGGCACTATTGGTGCAGCAATGGAGGGTGCTTTGGTGAGGTTCTAATTTGAGATGTACAATGCGATTTCGTTCCTAATAGACCTGCAGTGCGGGATTCCGTCAATTGGTCTTTCTTTTGCGTATAACTCGCCCATTTTGGACGCTGAACACACGAAGACGGCGTGCTGGCTATCTGTCAGATTGATCAAGTACCTATACGACGCATGGCCTAAAGACGACACTGTCGACCTGTACAGCATAAATATTCCGCTAAACGCAGAGCTCAGTGGTGAGACGAAGATACAGTATACTCATATACTAGAAAATAGATGGGGCAGTGCGTTTGAGTACATCGAAGACACGGTTCTTAAGTCGGCCACCGGGGAGCTGGTCGAGGTCGCGGATCAGGTTCAACCTGAAATTGACGACAAGAGCGGAAGACTGCAGTTTAGATGGAAGCCGAATCTAAAAGCAGTTCACGATGGAGTTACGGAATGGCCTGAAGGTAATGATGCGTACGCCATTGCTCACGGCTTTATTAGGTCAGTTAAGACATACATCGTTATTAATCAAGGTGGATAGTTTTGTTAATGTTGATAAATTAGTGTAACGCCTTTAAGGGCAAACTATCAAGGCGTTGCGGGATACACTGGAGAGCTGAAACTGTAAGTATCTGATCATTGCTACCGAGAAAATCTAAAAATGCGCACTCTATATCACTTTGCCACCCATCTAAAGTTTCTGCTGCATGAATGTCTTGGGTATACATATATATATATAAGTTCTTACATATTTCATTCACTAAAGCCCGTCACCGTCGTTTACCGCGGTGATCACGTATATGCCTACTTCATATATATATCCACTCTTGACTGCCAATCTCCACAGCCTGTTTCCAAATGTGAAGATAATCTCGGACCCGAATGATCCTGTGATTGAAGAGGGATCGGGTATTCACGTGTTCCATTATGCGGAGTATGAGGATCTAAACTTTGAGCGGTTGATGGCGGATCGGGAGCATTACCTTGCGTGTTCCTATATCTACCGGTAAGTTCAAAATACAACGGTCTGCAGAATAGATGAATATTTACGAGGTCTCAGAAAAGCATTAATCCGGAAGAATTTCTTGGCACATGCTATCGCAACTTATAAGGTTAAGCATCCTAATACGATTTTGACAAAGCATTTCCCGGAATCTTATGAACTGGAACTAGATTACGCTGAATACTTAGATGAAATGCTGGATGAGATTTATGAGTTCCGAGATCAACTGATCGAAGGTGACAGTTGGTGGATTCTAAAGCCAAGTATGAGTGATCGTGGACAAGGAATTCGCCTCTTTCACACAAGAGAGGAATTAAAAGAAATCTTCGAATCGTACGAGGAAAACGATGATGAGGATGATGAAGAAGAAAGCTATGATGATGATGCAGTCAAACCCATTAGTGAGAGCAACGGCGTCGTGACGTCTCAAGTCCGCTTCTTCTTGATTCAGAAGTACATAAAGAATCCCCTGATGTTGGAATCCTGTGGCAACAGAAAGTTCCACATCAGAACATACGTCGTAGCAAGTGGAGCTTTGAAAGTATACGTATACAAAGACATGCTGGCTTTATTTGCTTTAAAACAATATTCGTCGCCGGACAGTGATAGCGATTTAGAAGCACATTTGACTAATACTTGTTTACAAGGCGATTTCAAGGACGAGGGTTCCGTGAGACGATTCTGGAGTTTAGAAGGTTTTGATAAGGACACGGTGTGGGATCAGATTTGTAACATTACAGGAGAAACTTTTGCTGCCGCAGTTAGCCTTGGTAGATTGCATTTCCAGGTTAGTTCCTTGTCAATCCCGCATCCGAAGAGTGATTCTAATTGCGGGGTATCTAGCCGCTGCCAAATGCTTTTGAAATTTATGGTGTTGATTTCCTTGTTGATTCCGATCTCAATACATCAATTCTAGAAGTTAACGCGTACCCTGACTTCGCACAAACAGGAAACGAGTTGAAGGAATTAGTCGACGGATTGTTCAAGAACGTCCTCACAGAGATCGTAGCTCCGTTCTTTAAAGTCAAGGATATACAAGAAAGTCAAACGGACGGTAGCGGATATGGAGAATTGGCGTTAGTCTTAGACCAGAATGTTAGTGGCGCATGGTAAACCTGATCTTAGCTATTATTTGTAACGCCTGCGGGATATTCTTAAATAAATTTCCCAGTCCCAACATACTAACGATTAAAAGGATGAGAGTATAAGAAAAAGAAACAATTAAATCGAATATACTACAAACCCACCAAATATTATATACCGAAAAAATTAGAATATATGCACTGAGAAGACAACAACCTCAATCGTACAACAGTAAGCAGAAGATACATATATATAAATATTATAAAAAAGATACAAATGCGCCTACCCCGCCCCGTCTGTCAAACCTGGTTCCCGAACTTTATTCCCGCAACGTTTCCCTAGTAAAATGCAGAGAGTGAAAAAAATGAAATAAGGAATTAAACAACGTCAAAATTATCTCAAAAGTCACCAGGTATTGCTAGGTGCTCCGGTGTACAATATACGTTCGGCTCTGAAACTTCTTCACCGTCGCCGTCTTCGACAGCTTGTTCATCGTCGGCGTCATCGTCGGCGTCATCGTCCTCGTCTTTGTGAAGGGACATCTGCAGACAAGCGGTCGAACTTTCATCTAAATCCACAGGGCTACAATTGATTACTTTCGAATTGGATAGCGCTTGACTGGACTTAATATTGTCACGTGAGGGTTGCTCCAACGATGCTCGCTCGTCACTATTGCTCATGCCCGCCTCTTTGCTATCGAAACTGTCAAGCTCATTCTCGTTCGGTTGCGTCAATGGAGACTGCGGCGTATTATAAGACGCTCCATAGAAGACAGGAGACGTAGCAGTGCCACCGGCCGTAATAGAACGCGAACCATCTTGTAATTCAGGTCGCGTTGTGCGCTTCGCGGCCGCCGCTGCGAGTGCAGATGGTCGTCGCTGCTGAGGATGATCAGCATTCGCAGTTCCGGATGCCGTAGTTGCTAACTGTGCAACTGCAATATCTTTGCCAACCTCTATTGCATCCACGACGAAACGCCGTCCGTCAGCCACAGCCATGTTGGTCACATTTTCTGAAGGAGTAGGATTCATCGTAATACTGTCATTGCTTCGCGTGATATCCAGATCTTCTTCCATTTGAGAAATACGTCCTACCATCCACTGCCGACCATCAAGAGAATGCGCGTCATCGTCGCGCAGGAAGCAGTATGGCGCACCGTCATTAAATGCTGCCCAAGCATGGTTCGCCACATTCACCTTGCTGCTAGTCGGCAGGAACAATGCAAGGTCACCAGCTTTGAAACTATATAAACTGATTAGCACCTTTCGATTATCCATTATAGATTATCAGCATACGATTTATAGGCAATCTTCTCACTCGCATCTTTCTTGGCACGCCGGGCCTTCTCGCGGTAGAGTCTGGCCATCTTGTTCCACTTGCTAGCAATATATTCGGCATCTTTGACACGCTCGCGCACTATCGCGGCAAACTCGTCGTAATCAAAGTCAATGGCATGAATGTAATGCATATATCGATCCGCCTCAGCCGATGAGTCACCAACATCATTTTCGCCGCTGTCCATCCAGTACAAAACGTCGATGTCTGGGATCGAGCTGAGAGTCGAATCGCCGTCAGGAGTGGAAGCCGAACGCTCCGCTAGACGCTTCTCGCGCTCCTTCTCGGGCAAGATCTTGTACAAGTGATCGTCCACGACCGGATAATTGAACACCATCTTCGTTCCAGCGTAGACGATTCCAAGGGTATCCATAAGCTGTCGGGAACGACGATAATAAGTATACAATCGCTGTGTCAAATCACGAGCCTTTAACGTGCGCGATTCATACATCTTCGTCAAATCACGCATTGCGGACTGAGCCTGCGCTACTTCACTTTCCAAATCTCGTAGACGCGTAAGGACTGTCGCTTGTTCCTCGATCTTCGTTTTCAACACCGCTTCCAATTCCTCATGAGAGGGGTCCTCCTCCGCGCCTCCGGAGATAATATGCCACATGGATCTGACACGCTCGGAAAGCATCTCTGCTCGCTCCAGAGTCACAGCACTCTCGAGAATTGCCCGAGACTTCTCGTCTTCACTCACGGCCAACCGCGAATTCGCAAGAGCCAATTCCTGCTCAACACGTAGCTTCTCCTCGCGAACAACGTCGACATTTTTGGCGCAAAAATCAGCAAGTTTCAACTTGGCGAGAAGTTCTTCGATACGCATGTTGAGCGTGTTCTCCGTTTCCGACGAATCTTTGAGAAGTAAGTTCATACGAGCAGTTACTTCGCGTTCCACGCGCAAACCCTCCCGGAGAGATCTGATTTCAGCATCAAGATCTGATTTTATATCCTCCAAATCGCGCTCGCGTTGCTGTTGTACTTCCAGTGCATTTTCAAGATTCGCAATCAAGCCCTCGTTATCAACGCGGCTATCTTCCAACGTCTGTTCTTCTTCCTCCAGTGCATAAATCCGCACCTTTAACAAAGATATCTCCTCATTAAGCGACTTGCGTTCGCGTTGGAATTCAGCTTCTTGTTGGGAAAGGTTCGCCAAAAGGTCTTGCTTGATAACTTCGATGTCCCGAACGTTATGTTCTGTTTCCTCAAGTTGTTTGCGCACGCGGGTGGATGACTCTCTTTCTAAGTCGAGCGTAGCACGAAGGTTTTGCAATTCAGTTTTGAGATCCATAGCACTCGCGGATCCGTTAGTACTTGCGTCGGTTCTATCAGAGCGCACGGAAATATCACGTGGAGATTGCGAGAGCGGTGGCGAGCTTCGAGACTGTTGAAGCATTTGTTGTTGCTGCTGTTGGTCCATTAATGGCACAGAATGATGGCGCGACGCGGCGAGTGGATGAATGGGCACGACACTCGGGAAGAACCCACTTGAACCGGCAGGGGGAGATCTGTACTGCCTATGTAAAAGATCTTCCAATCGCCGAACTCGCGATTCATAGCCCTTGACTTTCTCTTGCAGACGCTTGTTTTCCTTTACGAGGTGCGCTGTATCATCACACTCCGGCGATGACTGCCGAGCATCGTTTCGATTCAAGGACATGCTGTTTCGCATGTGCTCAGTGAAACTGCCAGTCTTAAAGAGACGCTCCTTGCGACGCTCGGAAACAGTCGACCGGTCTTGAGTGGTGTGATCCAGCTCGGCGAACATCTCCTGAATCTCCGAAAGCATGGCCTCAGTACCTTCAACGTGCTGCAATGACTCAATGAACGCTAGAATATCATCTCGTGTAACACCCAGTACTGCTTCTTCTTTTGAGCAAATAAGATTAAGCTCCACTGCAAACAAGCTCGCGGTGGCATTTTTCAAGCTATACATACTGTTCATGCTCGTAGTCGCGGCAGTAGCATTAGCATCACCAACACCGTGCGCACTCACGCTGTTGGCCAAATTTTGCTCGAAGTTATCAAGATTCCCACCGAAACGCTTCAGCCACTTTGTTCGACGCTTCTGCTCGTCATCTTTCCAAGTGGCAAACTCTTCCGCGACTTCACCTGTCAGAGCCTTAATGCGCTGATTCCATTCAACTCGACGAATGGACTCGATCAGCAGCGAGCCATAGATCAACGGGAGACTGTCCATCTGCCGTAAAATACCAAGAGATGCCTGAGAACCTTCGAGCTCGCGCTCGACAGACGCCAGATCGGGACGAATTGGGGACGCGCGAGACTGCACAATCGACAAGGTATGAAGGTGGCGGAGAGAGGATATTTGGACTGCCGACTTCCGACTCTGCGCGTTGCGATTATACTCCCATAGTTCACTTACTGCACCTGAGATAGTCGGAAGATACTCTCGTTGATGGAGTGAAGCCATCCGGGTGATTGAGCGGATGCTGGCCGGAGTGTTTGGTAGGTCAGCAATATACTCGGCGTCTACATAATATCAATCCAGGGAACTAATATAGGAGAAACGTTCAAACGACATACCTTTATTGATCTTCTGAACGATAGCTTGAAGATCTTCCAAAATCGACGACGTATTATCCCAGCCGTCCACAAGCTTCCCCTCAATGTCGTTCCAAGCCTCAATGTCGCGTTGCAAAGCTTCACTGTCGCCCGAGACCTTGTCTGACACGAACTTGATATCTCGAACACGATCTCGGATGTTCTGATTGTTAAAAACTAGGTCTCTCTGGATATTCTTGACCTTCTCGTGGTCGATCCAGGCGGAAAGCTTACCCCCTCCGAAGCTATCAATGACATTCAAGTGATCAAGCCTAGCTAACGAAACGTTCCAGTCAGTGGCACCATACTCTTGAGAAATGCTGACTGCCAGCCCAAGGACATCTTTGAACGACTTCTCTATATTTGTGAGATGTTGAGTCAAATGCGCCATAGCGACGTCAACCGACCCCCGAATGACCTTAATTTCCGTGAGCGTAGCCGCCAGCGTCGAATTTAGTGACTCAGCTCGCGTAAATAAGCCATTAGACCAAGCCGCTCTTGACTCAAACAATTCCACAAGTTCGGCCTGTGTCGGCTTCAAGTTTGTGATGTTTGGGAATGGCTGCGTATTAAGAGGGATCAGCGGGCTCATCGACGGCGGTGGACTCGGACTCGGATTTGCTAGTAAGAACCGGTCAAACAAGTAAAGCTCTGTCTAGTCCAATAAGTTAGTAGTCTACTATGTAGGCGATAGACACATAGAATATTCATGCTAGCCATACTTCGTGTGAGAGATTCGCCATGCGCAGCTGCGTCGCACGCGATGTCATAAGAATCTGTTGACCACTTGTAACTCCATGCTGCATAGCAAGCGCATCCTTAAGTTCTGGTAGACTATGCAGGAAATTATTAGCTATTTCTTCCAGATTGCAACCTCATGCCAAAGTCGATATACCTTAAGAACTGCTCCGAATTCACGTCGATGGCCCTGCCCGTGTGTGCGTTATATACCCTCAGCCACATTGCGCAAAATAATAATATTAGAATATAATTGTGCTGTCCTAGTAGCGTATGCAAGTTTGTTTGCCGTCTTCAATTAGAGGTGGGATATATCGCGAAATCGCGAGTGGGCGCACACGGATGCGTACAACGAGCAACCAGACTGCGCGCCCAACCAGCAGTGGAATAATGAAGTTAGTCGATTCGCAGTGAGCTTTCAGCAAATGATATTTGCTGGTACAGGATCAGTAACAGCTCACCGACATCCAGACCGGAAAGAAAATAGGCATGGGTAAGAATCGGACTGACAAGGGCATAGAGCAACTCGCAAACTTGGCCATTTGAGAATTTAGAAATTGTACTAAATCGGAATGTACTTTAGGTTCTATGTCGCTCCTTCATAGATGATTTATAAGCAATCAGATACCTAATTTTAGGCTAAAAAGGTCTAGTGTAGAACCTTATCAAGCTCGCGAATAGTGTTGTCACTATCGGCGCGGCGCGTTGTGTCAGCTGGGAGTAGTCCGCCGTACGATGTAATTTTTATTGGCGGGCGTGGCTAAGTTTCGTCATGGCCAGTAACGACGGGTTTAATCGCACTATTACTCTCCCTCCTCGCTTCTAAATCCCAGATGGAGAGTTCCTGAATTCTCTATATTCTTGACACTGCTTATGTATAGATCGATTCAATCCATGTCTGGTGGTGGATCCAAAGGAGCGAGGCGTTATTCCGAGTTTCAAGAATTCATCACTCCGACTTAGACACAATTAACCGGCTATACGATTAATCGTTTATTATTACGTTACAATTTAAATTTTTACAATATGCAAACTAATCGATTTCTTTATGAGCATAGCGAGATTTGGAACAATACGCATACGGTAGCGCCAGCGTATTGCGGTAATATAACAGCCAAGCGGCGCTGCTAAGGTACTGTACTGCCTAACGATTCAGTGCTGCTAACGCCGTAGGAACCACGACGTCTTAAATTGGGAATCTTCGCATTGCATAAAACCAAAATGGCACTGGACTGCCTTGTAGATCCTCTGCTGAAGGAAGAAGGCCCGTGGACTTTCATGCCCGCAATGGTGTGACGTAGGGCTGCACGCCCTATCTGGACGCGTCAGGTTTGTTTGGGCAACGACGCGTTGGTACGAAACCCTGTATGCAATTGGGCAGGTCACACGTTGCTCCGCCCAGGCGCACTAATTACAAATAGGCTATATCACCAACAAATCCTAAGAATCATCGCCCATGAATTTAGATAAACGTCGGCGTGGTAACGACCATTCGATTTGATACGATACACAAATTGTAGCAGTCGCAGCAAGAATCGGCCGTGTTTGGAAGCGACTGTGGAAAGATACAGTGTATAAAAACGCACATTTGTGATGCAGGGTTAGGGTGTTTTGGTCGTGTATGATGTGTGCGTGCAAATAATATTGGAGATTTGGCGGCTGCTGTCTACGACTAGCTGTCATCCCCGTGCGCAAGCTATTCGCACACAGCAGGCGACAACAGAGCGGTAGATGGGCGTTAGGCGGCACCATAGTAAAAGGCAGACAGCCCGCACCGCCCACACACTCTCCCTCTTCACACTTCGAAGGCCTCGCTGTGCTCTCCCCTCTCAGTACTACTACTGTTGCTACGCTCAATTCGCCTTACTGTACGCTCCCCACACTCTACTACGCGTCAACAAGTCCGCAACAGGTAACGTTTCCTCTCCACCCTCCAACTACCTTTTATTTCCTATTGATTATTATCTCTTGCGCGACATTGTCACACATTGTCACTTGTTTTTGCGCTGTTTTCGTCTTGTCACATTCCAGTTTCCCTGGATCCCTTTGCTGACATACTGCGCGCGACGCGTCAACAGACTTTTATTTACTGACCTTCAATCACATATCCATCATGCCTAAGGAAGCGAAGACAACAAGAAAGGCCAAAGCCGGTGGCCGACGAAAGAAAGGTATGTTGTTTTGTCCCGTTTTGATCGGCCTGATCTTGGTAGCCTTCCAGGATGGGTGGCAGATTACTATGGGGATCATCACCGCATTACCTTCCGCAAGCGATCCTAACATCTTGATTTGTCTAGACCCCAACGCCCCAAAACGATCACTCTCTGCCTATATGTTTTTTGCCAACGAGCAGCGCGAGACCGTGCGCTCTGAAAATCCTGGCATAGCGTTTGGTAAGTTTTGGTCTCTTGTTATGGCTCGCTTCTAGTCGATGTCATAACAGGCACTAACGTTATTGCATCACCACAGGCCAGGTTGGCAAGCTTCTCGGTGAGCGATGGAAAGCTTTGAGCCCCAAGGAGAAAGTTGTATGTATTATTTTTGTTGATGCGACTTGCGGTGCGTTGTGGAAAGACGGCTAACGCGACTTTACAGCCGTACGAGGCACGTGCTGCTCAGGACAAGAAGCGCTACGAGGAAGAGAAGGCCGCTTACCTCGCTAACGGTGGCTCTGGCGACTACGATGATGATGAATAAACATTCAGTCATGTAGTATTTGACATTTCTTGTTGTGATTCGCTTGTTATCGAGTGGTTCACAACTGTGTAAAAGTATACGATGGGATGTGTACGCGTGGTTAATGCTTTGTACGTTTTTAATAGTAGTGTGAGACTTATATATGATATTATTACTATTATTATTATTATTATTATTATTATTATTATTATCATTACCGTTGTTATTTTATTTATTGGTTGTGTACTCTCTACTATCTCGGAATTGGGTTTAAGTATGTATTTCGATTTGTCAATTTGTGTGTCTCCAGGTACTATGTATACATATTTATCCCGTGTAGTTATGGCTGACATAACTGGTGTATTTGTAGTTTATTTATAATTGATTTATTAAATGGCAGATTGTTGTAATTTCATGCGACGAAGTTTCAATTATGTTGGTTGATTAGAAGGTATCGCACAGCGCGAACCCACTCCATCAAATGCACTTGGGACCTCTAACGACTCCACAGCCTTCTGCAGAACAAAAAAAACCGTATAAAATCGAAACAGGACCCGCTCATCTACTGCTATCCCCATTCTAATTCAGCGAGCGACGCTTGAGAGCACGACTTGTCCTCTTCCTGTCTCGAGCACACCAGTAACCAAAGACGACGCGAAAGTGACGCGTACGGGCTCGACGCAGTCCACGTCCACCATATACAAACGCGCCGCAAGCGTTCACTACCAGAATACTTTTTGCGGAAGCCAAACTAATTACGAATCTGTATAATTGCGTGATCGCTCCTTAGCGGGCTATACATAGTTCCAGAAACGACGCAGACGACCCTCATTGGGATGTAGCTCCTGCTGCGGCGGTTGTGAAGCCGGGTCGCGAGTGGGCTGGTTGCAAATTGCGGCTACATTGCGTTTATAATTAGTTTCTGGCTAGGGATGCCACGATGCATTAAAGATAATAACAATGCACATTGGGTTGCCCGAGAATCCGGTGTTTCTCGTCTGGGTCGTTGCTTCACAAAATACATGCAAAGTGATCTGGGAATATCCATATTGCAAGCCACAGAACAAACTATAGACGGCAACTTTTAATCCTGTAAACTTAAAACCACGTAACGCCGAATAATAACTTGCAACAAATGATAAGGAGAACATGGACAAGACAAAGGACAAACGCGATACTGCGAATGATAATACAAACCAACCATGAGGACCGTTATGAGCCCAAAATACAGAAGTGTTCCAAGTAGACATGCATTCGATAACAACAAATAGTATTTCCAGTGTTCCTTCCCTCATACTTTATTACGACACATTACTTTGCCCTTATTACTTGAGACCAGTAACGGAGACCAGTAACGTTTCAATTTTGCTCGAGTCGGGTCAACTTCATATTCTAATCACCAGCTCCACCGTAGTTAACAAGTGCAATCAAAACTTTATTCACAAATATTACAACTTTGAATCCGAACTGTGCTCAAACACCTCTCTATTAAACCGCCACACTTTCTCGTCCGGCTCGACGCCAGCCAATTCAGCCACGTCTTTCAATGGACCTTCGTCTTCTATCAACTCAAAATATCTCCGCTGCCACTCGACGCCCTCCTCTTTCTCCTTTTTCCGTAACTCCCGCTGCTGATTCTCAATCTTTGACTTCTCAACATGAATAGTGTCGTAGTCCATAATTTGCACAGCGGCGGCGACTTTCTCCCACGCGCGCCGGGACTCGTACTCCGCTTGCTGCTCAAGTGGTTTGACAACCAACGGCACCACCTTGTGCTCCATGGCATCGTAAAATACGGACTCACTCTTCTTCTTTTCAGTCATGATCGTCGACTTTCCTGACCACTGTCCAGAAATGGTGTACAACAGGCTGCTCTGGTCTGGTGCGTATAACTTTGCTTTGAAAGTATTCTTCTTGCCAGAAAAATATCCCTTGCCAGAGTACTCGATAGACGCGCAATATCCGCTCGACGACTGTATCAGAGTCTTCTGCTCCAATTCAACATATGGTGCACCGTAGAACAACCCCTCGATATGCAGAGTTGGCAGTGTAATGTAATAATACTCGTCAAACTTCTTGATATATAACACTGCATGTCCCACCTGTCGCACATTAAGCATCGTAGTGGAGAAACTCGCTTTCTGTCCATTATATCCCTGTAACTCAATGCCATACGCGTCGTTGTAGATCGCATACGCCGTAACAGGCGGATGGTGGGAAACTTGCTCCGACACTAGGATCGTCGTACCTTCCAATTCGGTCTCCCACTTACCGAGGAAAAGCTCGCCGAGGAATGGGTTCAGTGGCTTTTTCTCCGACCCGAGAGCCTCGTTGCGGGAAGTATATTGCCCTTTTAGAGTCGCGATGAACCACCTTACGACGGCGAGGGCGCGCTCTTCTTTGTCCAAGATCATGGTAGGCGCGACGAAGAGGTCCGGTAGTTCAGCCCAGAATTTGGAGTACTCTACTAGTGACGTACCCGAAAGGATAAATGGTGGCGCCTTATATATCGGTCAGTACCTGTCCTGTAATAATCCTGTCCGTCTAAATGGATGATCCTCGGTGAGTCTAGCAGATGAAACTTACAGTGATAGACGATAGATCACCCTTCGAGCTCGCCAATGATCGAAGAAAAGTCATCCATGGTCCCCGTTGCTGCTGCGTCCAGTGCCATCGTTAGCTCAAACGAACCAAATGTTAAAGCGATTACAAAGAACAGACACCGATAACAACCTCTGTCAGCAAAACTATCCTAACAGTGACATGACTTACCGCTGGTACCGCTGACGCTTCGCCGCGTTGCTCGGACATAATAATCAACTCTAAAATCTATCTATGAAAAATAAATCAAAAAGAGGTTGTAGAGGACAGTTGAAAGCAAGAATGACAAGTTCGGTCAATGACGACGATGGCCAGCGGCTGAACGTCGGCGCCCTCGGAATCGGACCCTTGCTAACGCCGAACTTTTTTGCGTATCCTATTTTCGAGTTTTGGACTTTAGAGTTGAGTTTTCAGAAATTTGTCAATAGTTTGTTAGTCAAAGGCTCGAAGTAGTTGAGATATGCAAATTTAAAGTTGTATGTCTCCTTATGTCTACAGTATATATTGTAAGTGTGTACTGGTGGAGCTCTTCCAGATTCTGTCTTCGGAGGCCAAAGCCGTCCGAATTGTACGAGTTTATGGGGCAATCTCATATCCCGAGCTCGTGTTGGCTGCGCCTTGCAGAGTTTCGTTTTTGGCCACGATCATGTCGGCAAATACGTAATCCCGACGTCACCCAGTTGCTTGTAATGATTGAGACAATATATAGAGTAAATGCACTACTGTACCTATTTCTGCGAGCCAGAACAACACAAGGCAAGATTCAAATTCCTAGGGTTAGAAATGATTTTGATGCAGCCTATATCTGATACCACGCTCTCCAGGGGCGCATCCCCAACAGATGAATAGCATCACCACCCTTGCAGTTATCGAGCGAAAACTGGACAAAATATATTAGTTACAGCAGTATTTTAGTATTTTGTCAGGGGTCCGTGCCTTTTTATAAGGTATATTCCCTAGACGGACACTCCTCCACCATAAATTAGTGATTTCCATACTCTAGACGCTTAAACCCTTATGACATCTGTAGCAGATCATACGGCTGGCATAGGCCTCACTATGAGCTGATTCATTGACCAATCACGGTCTGCCGAAAGGGGTCGAAAATGTCATTGCTCTGTCAATAATCATGTAACTACGGTTCTACAATAGCACAACGTTGGATGTTTTTAGACATCATCATTGCGAGATATGACGTCATTTCCCATATCTCGCTTCCTCCGATGGCCCCGAAGCAGTCTCCATGATATAGTTAGTACTCACAGATGCAGGTGGAACCGGAGCGAAAATACTCTTAGAGTTTGGGCTTCTATAGACATGAGCCGGGTTTGTCGTCGGCGGAGCTGATTAATAGGATCTAGAATGTCATCGAAATGCCCGCAACCTCTGTTCGTCGTACACTCAAGCCATGACCACAGACAAACTTTCGATCCCCGACGAAATTGACTAACATTAGCGTCTGCCGCCCCAGTGCTTCTATATGCGCTGCGCGTTGTGTACGATAGAGGGAAACCCCAAAACCAAACGGATTTTAGGCCCATTTGATGGCCTTCGTTTCCTTGTATTGTTTCGTAACGAACCCGTCAGTCCGTATCCATACTCTATTACATACGGCTCGCTCTCGACTACCCCACAGTCGATAGTCTCAAAATCCTCCCCAAGCAATATCATAATGAGTGATACCGAAGGTACTTTAGCTTGCTGTTAAAGCTCTCCTTGTTCTTCATCTAGAAAACCCTCAACTCTGGGTCAAAACCTGGCTTCTGAACGGGCAGTCATAAGCACCTCTTTATCGATGACAATCCAAATTTGGATGGGTGGAATTTTGCACTTGTACCTATATCGTGATGTATATAATATAGTGATTTGCACGGGCTGATACCTTTCATCGTGTAGCACCAGCGACTGCTGCGTTGAGAGTGACTTCTGGACAAGTTACTCGGCCGGACGGGTAAGTGGCAGACGATAGCAATGATTGCTTGCGCCAGATCAGTATTTAAATTGTACTCGTCGACAGAGCAATCTATTCCGTTGAGTCCACTGGCGAGAAACATCCGCTGGAAGAACCTACCGGCCCGGAACCAGCTGTAGATAGGGCTGCTATCGCGAACGGCGAAGACACCACAAAGAAGCCAAAGCTTGATGATGAGACCATCCAAAATGGTGGGGAGGGCAAAGCTCCTACAGATGGCACCTTCCGGCCTGTTGAATCGGAACCGGAGAGCGCTTTTGAGGTGAATAGATCCGCAGCAGAGGAGATGGAAGACCGTACTGTTGAGACTAATGGAAAAGAAACTGTCACCGAAGAGGAGGTGCCTGAAACGCAAAGGATCGCTGAGCCTGTGACTCCAATTGATATGAAAGAAGGGATACAGAAGCAGATTAAAACCAGCGGTGTGTCTGCTGACGAATTCGAGAAACTGTCGTCACGCACACGATCAAAATCGAACAGAACACTAGACGCTTAATAATGCCAAGGTTGTCACAAGCTTCTGACACCTTTAGAAGACACTAGCGTCAACATATGTAACCAGGTTACCCTAATGGTATGTTCAAGTTGTCATGCAGTATTGTATAACGGAAGCTAGGTATTTCTATCAACTGAGGTTAACATATATTTCATGAGTTTTTGACGGCATTCCCAAATAATAAACGTGCGGCTCCGCAAACATAAGTGCAAAAATATAGATTCATTTATCAAATTAATTGGACCTGTTATGAGTTAGCACCGTGAGCATATCTTTAGTATGATGAAAACTCACTCCCAAACAAAATGCTTAAAAACGCCATTCTGCCATACCTACCGCATCCAATTACCATACTTTAATAACAAACATTAAATGCAAACCTATGTCTTCACAATTTTTGAGCCGCAGTAGCCTTCCGCCGACTGGGTGACCTCTTCTTCAACGCGCTCGGTGGTATTCGTTCATATACCAGCAAATACACAGACTGTGTTTGACGTAGAACTTCGTCGGTCGTGCACTCCCATACTTTATCGTCGCTAATTCTCCACCAGCCTTTTCCACCAGTGAATTGTCTGTACAGTTTCTTGGTCGCCGTGTAATTTCGTGACCAAAGTTGAAGTCGTGAAGGAATCTCTTCGCGTGATGGCCCAACAGAGTTACTTTCCGACTCAGAAATAACTCCAAAGTTTGGGCTCAATAGCAGATCTTCTTTACTCGTCGCACAGCTATTCTCGGCATATGTCGGTAGATATTCCGACGTTGTCGATATCGTTGTAGCCGCTTCCGCGCCGACATACGCATCCGCAGTGCGTGGACTAGATGCGGCTAACGCTGCGACGGTCTCAAGATTGTAGTCCTTAAACATCTCCTTGCGACGGTAGCATTCATAATGTCCGGCTGAATGAGTGCCCATATGGCGGACCATTGCAACCAATCGATATGTCTTAGATCCATCTTCACTTGACTGTTCTTCTGCGGAATTACCCACAACCAACGAACTAAGCTTTAACTTCGCGTTTTGAGATGAATAGACCGTTAGTTTCTCTGGAAAGGATACTCGACAGCTGTTTCTTGTAGCAGTGGAATAGAAAATCGACCTTGATAAATGACAAGTAAACATATCTGGCAAGTGTCCCAATGATGTCGTGCGCACGATAGTTGACTTAACATTCTTTGGCAGCCGTGCCTCAATTTGTGGATGCAAATCAACATTTGGATCTAAGTTCTGCAGATAATGTAAGTACCCCACAGGATCTTTGACAAAATCAGGGATGTCTTTCGACGAAATCGTCGAGCTTGCAACGATTCCCGAGCCCGTCTCATCCAGCTTCGCCTTCTTGATGACTTGCGACACGGTGCCGACTAGCTCCTTTAATCTACACGACTGACATCCGTAATCACTGATGTGCTCTGAGGACAACAGTGACGACATGCAGTCTTCTAGCGTCGCTCTAGATTGCTGAGGCACATTAAGCGTCAACACAATAAAGTTCGTACTCTTTGGCTCTGGACTATTACCACATTGCAAACAGCGAATGGTGTCAACAGTCGTGCCTTCAAATGGCATAAATTCGTGCGGAATATTGACATCCCTCTCTACATTGTCGTCTTCCACCTTTTCACCACTGTCCAGGTCCATCTCTTCTAAGGAAATCTCCCTCAACTTTTTGTCATGCTCGTCAGTAATGGTCTCCAGTATCAGATGTAATAGTTCATGAGCATCATGTTGACTTCTGGTGATGCGAGATTTATATATAACTTCGAGCACGTGCAAAAAAGGCCATGGTGAAATTGATCGTGGGTATCGTATGGGGCTGTTCAAGTCTACGGTGGTCCGTCAGTCCGGTTAATAATTTAAATGAATGGAAGACAATATACCTTGTATAATCGTTTTTAACGCTACTGTAAGTGGCTGGTCTCGGAACCGGGAGTCATCGAGATATTGGCGCAGAATTGGACTGGATGCCAATGCCTGTTTACCCATTAATTTCATAACAGCCAGAACAACTGCAACTCGGTTACCTGAAGGACACTGTTGGCAAAACAGTCATTGGCCTTATTGTAGAGTCCGACAATATATCGTGAATTCCTGGAAAATTCGCAGCTCGCTGGCGACTCATCCTCAGACCCGGACGACAAAAAAGTCGGCAATGACGGCATGAAGACGTAAATGGCCAGAGACGCTAACGCGGCGAAGCCGGCGTACGCCAGGTGAGATGAGTGATCTTGCAACGAAGGAATCATTAATCGAAGACAACGGTGTCAGATACGAGAATAAACTCTATTGGCCATTGCCGATGAAAGAGCAGGTGAATGTCTGTATTTGGTCTTACGTGAGACTGCTCTTGAGAAGAATTGCGCCAAAAATCTGTGTTGGTCAAATCCGCAACGAGAGCGGCGTGAGAGCTAAAGTA
The DNA here is from genome assembly GCF_038497915.1 of Lipomyces doorenjongii. Lineage (NCBI taxonomy): Eukaryota > Fungi > Ascomycota > Lipomycetes > Lipomycetales > Lipomycetaceae > Lipomyces > Lipomyces doorenjongii. Next base: position 191,626 of record NW_027118084.1, read on the forward strand.
CCTGGAATTACGTATTTTACACTTCTGGAAACTAGGTCACGTGGCAAGCCCTTGCGTGTGGACAAATTTTTCCGTGCGACGATGCCTGAGCGGCACCAAAGTTTCGTCACTCTTTCTGCGACTTCTTTTCCCCCCGTTCAATCGATCAGCAATTTAGTAACTCACTCAGGATATATTTACTACTTTCCTCTTAGTCTGCTCTGGTTCTGAGCAAAACAGCTAGTGCTACGGAATACTCAGAAAGGTATGTCGTATGCCTAATCGCTTGCCTGAATCGCAGTTGATCTTCAGGGCTTGCATCGTTCCCGTTACGGTAGCTGACCAAGTGGTAGATTCCCACAGCTAATACAAATTAATGGCTGACGTTCAATCACGTCCATCACACAGAACTTCTAGAGGAGGATATCACTCATCGCGCGGCCGTTCATCATACACCTCACGAGGCTCTGCTACCTCGTCGAGATCAAACCCAACGTCAGACAACACATATTCAGATCCTACAACAATGGCATCGTCAGCATCCGTGGACGACACTATTCAGAGCTTGAAAGCTCAATATTTGACTGGTCTAGAGTCACTTTCAGAGCTTTTCCCGGATTGGTCAGAGGAGGATCTGTTGTACCTTTTATCTGAGACGGCGGGTGATGTTGAGATTGCAGTCGTGCGGATCACTGAAGGTAACGATCAATTTACTTGAAGACATTTACGTCAACCACAATACAAACCAATGTTATGGTCTACGATTGATTGTTGGCTCAATTGATGTTGCGGTTGTTGGATCGATAGCTACTTACTTTTCGCGTTGTTGGCTTGTGGATTGATCCCTCTCGAAGGTGCTAAGATTTGGTGCTAACGTGGCTTATCTATAGGTCACGCAAGCCAGTGGGGCGAAGTTAAGAAGAAAACCAAGGAGAGATCCAAGTCTAAGGGTCCTTTCACATCGTCAGAATACACTAGATCATCCGGATCTGCGTCTACCCGTGGTCGAAGCCGTGGTGGTTTCGAGTCTAGAGGAAGAGGTCGAGGTGGTATGTAACATTAATTAAGTGACTTAATAGATTTGAACTAACGTTAATTATAGACCGTGGGCGAAGCCGCGGCGGCAATGCCAATGGTAAGATTTAGTTATGCCTTACACAGTTTTAGCTCACTAACCGCAAATAGGCCGAGTGACTCATGAAGTTACCGAAGATTCTACTTCATCTTTGTTGACACAAGCTCCTGAGACCTCTCATGCTGCCTGGGGCGAACCTGTAGCTGCCGCCGACTTTGCTTCTGGAGGAGACTCGACTGTGGCCCGGAGCGGAGAACCGGCTACTACAACTACTTCGTCATGGGATACGCCTGCTGCTACCGAAATCGAGCCACCAGCGGTGACTAGCAACAATACAAACGGTTGGGCCTCGACTGCTGCTGCGACAGAGACCACCAATGGTTGGGGATCTACCCCTGCTGCTACGGCGCCATCGGAGTGGGAAAAGTCTGCCACTTCGAAGCCGGTCGCAACTGTTGTGCCTGCCACTACTAAGCCTGCGAGTTCTGTAATAAAGCCGGGAACAAAAATGAGCTGGGCGTCGATTGCAAAACCCGTTGCTGAGTCGAAGCCGGAGCCAGTGAAACCGAGGACTGCTGCTGCTCAAGAATCAGCCCCTGCGGCATCCTCTGGATGGGGCGAGGTGCATGTTGCCGGTACTTCATTCCCTAACAATGATTTTGCATCGTCCGCATCTACTACGGAAGAACCAGACTGGAATATTCCTGTGCCAGCTGCTCCTGACGATTTTGCCGAGGCAACTGCTACAGCTCCACTAACTCATGAAAATGTTGACAAGGTCATCAACGACGCGCCGCCTCCACCTTCTTCGTCTCTTGCATCTAACATTGACTCATCGACTGCTCCATCTCTTTCGAATTCGTCGTCCACGCCTGCTCCATCTAAGCTTCCCCCTGGATTATCTGCTAAGAATGTTCCTACTGGCGGCCGATCACCTGCCTATTCGAGAATTTTGAACCAGGATGCTCCTGTGGTCATGCCTGGATCTGTTCAGGCCCAGGTTGAGCGTGCTGGACTCCAGTTTGGCAGCTTGAACTTGGCTAACGCTCCGGAGGAGGAGAACTTTGAAACTCCTAAGGAACAACTGTGAGTCTGTACGTGCTGCTTTATATTTGGACATCGATCTAACGTCACCGTAGTGAGACTCCTGTTTCTCAGAAGACCACTCCCACTTATCAGCAAGCCCCGGACGCCCAGCCTGTTGATACCGCGTCATTGGTGCAGCCTGCGCCATCGCAGGTCCCTGCTCAGGCCTTATCCGGATTCGGCCAGCCTGCTATCCAAGCGAACAGATACGCGCAACCTCAGCAGGCACCTATCCAGCCTCAGGCACAGCAGAAGGGATTCGAGCCATTCTCACAGTCTCCTTACGGCGCCTATCCTACGCAAACCCACATTCCTGGCTTTGGCGCCTTCCCGAGTGACTATCAAAATCCATACGGTGCTGATCCCCAGCGACAGGGGTATAACTACTACCCATACCAGCAGCAGGCCGTTACGACCGCCGCTGCTCAGGACAGCTTGCAGCGCACTGCCTCAAGTACGCTTGAACAGTTGACCCCGTCGTCGACTTCGACCCAGCCTACTCGCTTTGGCGTTGGCTCTGAGCAATCACAGACTTCGCCTGCTCCTACTGCCTCTCCCGGTATGTCTGCTCAGCACAACCAGTATGGCATCCATCCATACTACTTGAGTCCGGCTTACACTGCCTACTACATGAACAACATGAACAATATGAACAGCTACCAGGGCTACTATGGCCATCAGCAGACCCAGCCGCAGTTTGGCCAGCAGAAATCGCTTTACGGCCAGCAGCAGTCTCCGTTCTATGGTGACCACTACTCGCGGGCTCAGCAGCTTCAGCAGCAGCAACAACAGCAAGTTGCTCAGCAACAGCAGCAGCAGCAGCCCGTCCAGCAGTCCACGCAAACTGCTCAGCAGGCGTCGGTCTCATCCCTCGGTGGTATCCCCGATTTCTTGCAACAGCGCGATGATACGTCCAAAGCTGCCGGTGGGGCCAGACCTGCTAGCTCGGCTGGTCATATACCCCAGCAGCAGCAGCAGCAACCGCCGCACCAGCAGATTCCTCCACAACAGCAGCCAATTCCGCAACAGCAGAATATGTACGGTGGGTTCTCTGGCTACCCGCCGTACGGCATGGGTCAGCAGGGTCGCCAGGGCGGCTGGGGCGGCTACGGCCACTGATTCACACTACAGAATACATCCTTCAAGACCACTCCAGACGAACAAACAAGGAATGATAAGAGCCAACTGTGTCTTGTGTTTCAAAACTGCGTTGTTAGTATGATTATGTCGCTATTTTTGGTGTCTCTAGGTGTGTCTACATTTTTCGTCTCTCTTTTGTTATACTGCTATGCAATTATTACTATGATATATAATATAAAATAATCGCGGTTTATGTTATTATAAGTATGTTAAATTTTTCTTCGGGTATTTTATTCTGTCGCATGTGCTACGGTTTAGTGGTGTGTTTTGATATTTGTATTGATAAGTCTACTTTTCCGAGAGCTGACGCAAAAGGGTTGGAGGGAGATGAAAACGAAAATCGATTGTGTGATTCCGTGACATGTTGTATATCGGCCAAATGAAAAGTAACTACCAGAGATTGATTGCTTTGATATTCGTCAAAAAGTTTGTATCAAATTGCCAGATAAATTTAATTGATAACGACGTGTGTAGGTCAGGGCAATTCACAGCAACCCGCCTCTACCAGGAAACAAACGCATAGTAAAGTCATGTGCTCTTTACAGAATCCGCCACTGCAAACTGGCACCCTCGACACAATTGGATAGATTCTACGGAATTTGGCGTATAGGCGTGCATTGCAGGGAAGTGTATGCGAAGTGAGCTAAGGACTACTACTCCCAAGTCGGGGCACCCGCGGCGCAACCATGCAGCGCTAAATTGCAGCCACCTGATCAACCCCAGTCGCGCCAACCTCCCCCCTCAGCCCCCACTCCTGGACGTCTATATCACCGCGCTACTGGTTCCACGCAGAAATTGTGGAATCCTGGTGGTTAGCGTACTTTATTACTATTCTAGTTACTAAAGGTATGTTGTATTGATTGTCAGAAGCTTGCGAGTCAGTGACGTGCGAAGGGTGTAACGCTAATGACCATGCCAAAAGGGTCCCGAAGAGACGAGCAGCTTGCGAAGAGCCGGTAAATAACATAACAATGCCAATTCAGACGGTCAAGACAACTATTTTTGAGGGACAGAAGCCCGGTACTTCTGGACTCCGAAAGAAGGTATGTGTCTGATGCGGTGATTGATGTGGTGCTGTGGAGTACTGAGACTCGACGTTTCTATGACGTCAGTGAAAGCTCCTTGTGACGAGAATAATCCCAGAGATTTGTTGATTTGGACGTGGGATCCGTTTGTGGCATTGTGCTAATCAATTGACAGGTTACTGTTTTCCAGCAGCCGAATTACACGGAGAACTTCGTCCAGGCTATTCTCCTGTCCATTCCCGAGGGCGCGGAGAACGCAACTTTGGTAATTGGCGGCGATGGCCGTTATTACAACACGGAGGTCGTGCAATTGATTGCCAAGATCAGTGCGGCTAATGGTGTATGTACTTTTATTTATTGCGTTGTGGTCAATCTGGAGTTCCCAAATATTTGGATTTTGCCAACGATAGTAGGTCGCGAAACTCATCATCGGCCAGGACGGTATATTGTCGACACCGGCGGCGTCGCATATCATTCGCAAACGGAAGGCGACCGGCGGTATTCTTTTGACTGCGTCCCATAACCCTGGAGGTCTGTCTCTGATATAATCTAATCGCTTTGTGCTGCGCGCTAAAGGAATTCAGGTCCCAATGCGGATTTCGGTATCAAGTATAACTTATCGAATGGTGGTCCTGCTCCAGAGAGCGTGACCGACAAGATCTATGAGGTTACTACCAAGATCCAGTCATATGAGATCTCAGCTATTCCTGATGTATGTCGCTTGTGTGTGGCGATCCTTATTATGTAGCTGCTCTGACAACGTTAGATTGATCTCTCGACGATTGGTAGCAAGTCGTATGGCAACCTGACTGTCGAGATCATTGACTCGACGGCGGACTACGTGGTGATGTTAAAAGAGATTTTCGACTTTGATCTTATCAAGTCGTTCTTAGCGAGTAAGCCGGAATTCAAGGTTCTTTTCGACGCGCTGAGCGGCGTGACTGGTCCGTACGGCAAGGCTATTTTTGTGGACGAACTCGGTCTGCCGGAGTCCTCGATCCAGAATTTTGAGCCCCTGCCAGATTTTGGCGGTGGACACCCCGATCCAAACTTGACGTACGCGAAGTCGCTGGTCGACAAGGTCGACGCGGAGAACATCCCATTTGGTGCCGCGTCGGACGGCGACGGCGACCGGAACATGATTTACGGCGCGAATGCGTTCGTGTCACCTGGTGACTCGGTTGCGATAATAGCGCACCATGCGGACAAGATTCCGTATTTCAAGCAGGGTGGAGTGCATGGTTTGGCGCGTAGTATGCCGACCAGCGGTGCGTTGGATTTGGTTGCCAAGGCAAAAGGATTGAACTTGTACGAGGTTCCTACTGGTGAGCTTGAATTGCTGTAGGTTTTGGTAGACAGGCACGCTGACGGCGATAGGCTGGAAATTCTTTACAGCATTGTTTGACGCCAAGAAGCTGTCGATATGCGGAGAAGAGTCGTTCGGCACTGGCTCGGACCACATTCGCGAAAAAGACGGACTGTGGGCAATTGTCGCGTGGCTGAATATTATTGCTGGTGTAGGAAAGGAGAAGCCGGGCGAGGAGTCGATTGCTGCTATTCAGAGTGAGTTCTGGAAGACGTATGGACGCACGTTCTTCACGCGGTACGACTACGAGAACGTGGACTCTGACGGCGCGAAAAAGGTGATTGACGAATTGGCGGAGAAGATCAAGAACAAGGACACGTTTGTGGGGAGCAGCATTGGACGCGCGAGCGTGGTTGAAGCAGACGACTTTTCGTACACGGACTTGGACGGGTCGGTTTCTGCTCACCAGGGTCTGTATGTGAAGTTTGACGATGGGTCGCGAATCGTGGTAAGATTGTCGGGCACGGGCAGTTCTGGCGCGACGATAAGGCTGTACATTGAGAAGCACGAGCCAGACACGCGCTTGATCGATGTGGACGCGCAGGAGTACTTGAAGGAAAACATTAAGTTGTCGGTTGAGTTCCTAAAGCTAAAGGAGTATGTTGGCCGGGAGGAGCCTGACGTGAAGACGTAGATTATGGATCGGGAGATTTATTTCAATTTTTGTGTAGTATTAATAATCGTTAGCACAATAAACTAGTGCGAGTATTATTATTATTATTATTATTATTATTATTATTATTATTATTATTATTATTATTATTATTATTATTATTATTATTATTATTATTATTATTATTAT